>NC_081780.1:16551614-16851614 GCF_963082965.1 Carassius carassius | reverse complement strand
TCCTCCCTTTTTTGAATTCAGAAAGTGCCACAACTGAGAGTTTTTCTTTTGTATGTGTTTGCTGCATACTTTTTGTGAGAGTGAAATTGTGATTTATCGGAGGCACTGTGAGCTACACTGGGAGCTTATCTTCCTTTTACGCAAAGGTAGCGCATTTCTTTATCAATTGTTTTGAAACGACAAGCTTCAAAAGCAATTAAGGACGTGATATGACACCAACGCAGATGAATTTCGAATACATTTTAATTAGAATATTTATTTATTTCGAGTTTCTCCTCAGCCCGAAGCTCCTTGTGCAATTAAAGAGGGCGCGCGCGTGATGTTTGAAAAGCCTGATCAATAGCCCGAACGGTGACGCGCGCGCGCGTGGATTTAACATAATCAGCCTCGTGGGCGTCACGCGAACTTCCAGCGTGAAGGTGCAGCGCGGAGATAGGTAATTATTTCACCAAAGGCACTAATGAACGCTCTATCTGCCTTCCACAACTCGCATCGCGTTCTGCCCTTACGCCATTTCCTTCTGATGAGGAAAGAAGAGAAAGAATAAACAAAACGAATCTGGGAGGGGGATTCATAGTGCACATCGCAAAGGGGTGTGAGGCATCATCATGTGTCGCCATAAACTGCCAAGTTTAAGCTTTTCTCCATGAACATTCCAAGAAAATATCTGAACAGGTGAATATTTGTCACATCCTGTTTAGCTATGCAAGTGTGAATGGAGACCGGGGCCAGTTGCCCTTTTCTAAATCCATTGATTATTTCTCAAGGTTTATTCTTTTTGTTTTAAACATTTTCACCGTTTCAAAGTCATCGTTTTCATCCAGCTAAATTTCGTCTAGGTTGATCTCTTGTGCTGTCACGCCATTTGGGGTATAAGTTAATTGTCACAATGAGAGACAGACTGCCTTTTCAGCATCATTTAACATTGGGGATAAAAAATAAACACAAAACAGTTAATGAACCGCATTGAAAATATCAAACATATATATATATATATATTGTTACATCTTGCCCCGGCCTGACAACACAGTTCAATTAAAATCTACCTTCATGTTGCCTGAAAGCCGGTGTAATGTTATTGCGTTCACTTGATTGCCCAACAGCTATTACAAAAATATGATGATTTGGGGGTGTTATATTGAGAATAAAATTCACAAAAAAATTATTTTGAAGACAATTGTTGAGTTTTAACCTTGTGAAAACTTTTCTAATGTGACAACTAGCCCCGATCTCCTCTACATGAATGACAACGCGAACAGAAAGGCAAGACACTTAAGAATGAATGAATGAAATTATCATGTGCATTGGTACCATCGAGTTTTGTCGCTTGACACCAGAGTGCAGCTTTTGAGTCTATTCGGTTTCCCCGGCGTGCCTCCCAGTCATGCAATATGCATTCTTCATCCTGAAAGGCTGGAATAGATTGTCGATATAAAATGTCAAAATAAAACGCTAGCGCGCCTCGCGCTCCCTGTAGTATTTAGATTGAAAGTAAAGGCATTTTCTCCTTGCGCATTAGAGAGGGGAGGGAGTGATAGAGAGGGGGAGGTATAGCATAAAGACACCTACACTAGGCCGTGCATCTCCTTTGATCAGAAAGGGCAGTTGCGTCCAGGGGCGCTGCACAAGATCCCAGCCCCTATGCATAGGCAGTCCTTATGCCCCCCCCCCCCCCCCCCCTAAATATATATTCCAGACTTTTCAAGGGCCCTCTCTTCCTTTGGGGCCCTGGTAATCAGTACTGGTTTTAGCCCCAGTCCGACGCCCCTGATTGCGTCATCAGATGCTGATGTTGGGTGCGCGCGCGCACGCGCTCGGTGAGGAGAAAAGAACGGGAAAGTGTCATCATAAACGCGCGCTGTGTCGGGGAATGACTTTGTGACGACCTTTGTTGCAAATGGGCTGCAGACATGGAAATGGCTTAGCGCTATCGCCGTCTCCCAGGCAACCATCAGGGTCCCCATCTCTCGCGGAGAAATGAGTTATGAAAAGGCTGGAGTGAAGCAGGGATTAAACATGATCCTGGGGACAGGGTGTCAATCAAAAAAGCCAACTCACAAACCGCGCTCCTTTTTTCCCCACTACAAAATTGTATTTTGAAACGCAGCATATATTTACTGCCAAAGGTGCCACTGTCTATTTTATATGTATTTAAGGCCGATAATGAATTGGTGCTTTAGTGCGCCTATAAAGATGGGAGGTTGTGCTTTTAAAATCCGTTATCGGAGAGGATTTAGCTCGGCACAGTGCTCACAGGCAATGGGTATTTTTCAATTACCCAGATTAATTGCACTGCATAAATTAGAATACAAGTAAAGTGAATGGAGATCAAAGTTGTTGATGAATCTGAGACATGGTGGAAGCAACTGGCGCACAATGTGAATGTATTATGTCAGGTGTCAGATTTGTGTTTTATCGCGAACATTAGAATGTGGTGCCGTACAGTGGACCTTTTTCATGGTAGACGCCATTTTTAATTTTTACGAGACTGAAAACGAGGCTGAACCAAGTTCAGCTTACTCAGTATTTCATATACAATCTCTGCAAAAAAACAAAAAACGTCGGAACTTAGGGAAAAAAAATCGGAACTTAGAAAAAACTAATCGGAACTTAGAAAATAAATAAATAAAAATGTACAAATGACAGGAACTGGAAATGAAAATGAAACTTGACCTAAGACCTAACGCCTGCCAGTCTGCCTATATGTCCACCGCAACCTTGTTTGTATTCGCGTCAATTGGTTTCGCGTCCACGTTGACTAAAGCACCAGGGATACCAAATCAACACGATCTTAATTGTATTTATAACGTCAATGTGTCGCGAATATAAGAGAAAGAGCCGTTGTTTGTCTAACCTAATTTCACCGGCTGGAGCTAAGCTGGACCGTTTAAAGTGGAGATGAGGGAGGGGGGGCGTTCTTCAAATTGGCTTGACCCGATGCTATTTGATATTTGGCTCTTTGACACTCATTTAAAGGCGCGCGGCACCAAAGCAGAACGCGGACAAGCCCGGCCTGAAACCGGATCCGCGCGCGCGCGGGGGGATCTGGAGAACACGATAGCCGGGGGCTCGCGCTCTCCAAAGGCTCTCTGGTCATCTTAGACCGGCTCGCTCGAGCCTGCAGCGCCAGCGCGTCGCCAGGCGGCGTGTAAACGGTAAATGTTCGCTATTTGTTCCAAAGATTGCAATGAAAATCAAGTCTGCCTCCTCTTCTCTCAGGCTCCCTATTCTCCACTTTCTCTCACACACTCGAGATACCAACAAATAGCCATTGAGTAAGAGGCTTAAAGACCCCTTCTCCCCCCACACAATACTTGAATTCATCAAGCGAGTAAAGGCGACATTAAAAGGAGAGAGAGGGAGAAAGGGAGAAATATTGGTATTTATTGAATCGTTAAAGACAAGATACCGGACACCTTTCGACAAAAGCCTTCCAGCAGTGGCCTCTGAACTGCTTACATTAACCAAAAAAAACAAACAAACAAACAAACAAACAAAAAACAACAAAAAAAAACCACACAAAATTCCAAGTGAAACTGGGGCGAGTGTGGCCATGTTTGATCTCATGTGTAAAAAGAAGGCAGATCAGAAACCCATTTCACATGGGAGTAAGTCAGGACACTTTTAATAAACGTCTCGTTAGAGCAGGTTTAGTGCAGATAAAGCGATGCAATTGTGCGCGCGCCCCTGGAGAGCAGGCAATGATGTAACGCGCGCATTTGTGTCCAATTCCCCTGTCATCCATTTCATTAGTTAATCTACTCATCTCAGTCTCTCCATCTCTGTTACCCTCGCTTCTCTCCCGCCAATCTGCGCATCTCTACCAACAAACAGTTCTACAAATAAAAGACCCTTCTCTCAGATTGCTTATTATGACCGTGGGCTGTATATGTGCTTTGATTAATGCTGGTTCGTCACCAAAAGGCTGTTCAAGGCCTATCCTAAAGGAACCCATTGAGAAATCCACATATCTGGGTTTTCTGAAGGAAAAAGCCTTTGGCCTAACAAAAATGGTATAAATACCATATTTATGTAGGCATGTAAAAATATATAGGGCCTATATAAAACAGAGCTTTCCCCCTTTCTTTAAACCCATCTCTCTTTCGATGTCTTTCCCAGTTTCTGTCTAATATCCTCTCGCTCTCTTTTTAGTTCTGCCCCCTCTTCTATTTCTCTGTCGTTCTCCGACGTGCCCTGAGATGCTGGTTATAGGGGAAATAAATAAAGCGATAAAATCTCTGCAGCACATTGGAAAAATGACGGATCAAGCTAGAAAACCAAGAAATATATAAATAAATAAGCCTATACAAAGCAAAATATGGTGCTATAATATAGTGATGAAAAAGTGAGAGAAAATATGATTAAACGTGAAAAATATTAATTACTACAAGAAATGCAAAAAGAAAAGAAGTCAAATAATCTTGATTTAAATTACAGAAAATTGTAGGCTGCATCAACGGGTCCAGGGCGGGCCATTCACATTTAAATTCTTCTTCTTATAATTATAGTAATATATTATAATATTCAATTGTTTATTTTTGCATTGTTTTGTCGCGGTTTGATTAGTTTCGCTGCCATCAAACGACTGATAAGATGTAGATAGGAAAAGCCACAACTACAAGATGTATCTAGTGTTGTATCTTTTATCTTATTTTGATATCAAGGTTTTGGTATCATAATGATATCCGTTATCGCGGCTTTTCGTTAAAGCTCAGGTAGCCTGCAATATCTACAAGACGGTTTGCTGCCAAAGCCACAAGCATGAAGTTCTGAGAGGTGAGCTGAACTCATGCCCACCACTCACACCACCAATCCCTGCTCGGTGATTAATGATATTTCACTGAGATTAATCACAGAAAACGAAAGATCTTGGAGGTTTTCAGTGGATAGGCGGGGGAGGTGGAGATGATGTAGAGGAGAATTAGCACCATCGAATCTTTTTAGATGCAAATATTGTGTTATCTCCGCGTTACTGCACTGTTTTTGGTGTTTATGATTAATTATCTCCTCTTGGTGAAAAATAAATCATGCGAAATTAGGATCTCGCAGCCTCCACCAGCCTTGCAGTTGATGGCAGGTCGCTGTTGTTATAGTTTCTGGTCGAAATTGACACACTAATTATAGTGCGGCATATGAACACTAGAAGGCAAGATTACCTCTGCCTTATTTATTTTTTTATCAGATACCCCCTTATATTTTACCAATTAAAAGTCGCAAAGGCATTTCATTGCCCCAGGATAAAAAAAACATCCTCTTTCACAACATTGGCCATCACTTTTCCCCATCAGATTCATTGTGATGTATTAGATGCAATAAATTATCCCATGTAACAAAACATGGCGCTCTGAAAGGCAGATAATCTGGAGGCGCGAGATAAGGATTCATTATTCCTCATCATTATGGCTCTGCCTTCTTTCTTAATCAGACTCTCTGATCCTGCAGGATCTGGGCACAGAGCAGATAAGCGCCAGTCGTTTATAATTCTCCCCACCTTGGCCTAATATTTTCAAATCAAATCGGGAGGAAGAGGCAGCTGGAACAAAAAAACAGGCTTATGGTTGTAGGGAGAGCACACGGTTGGAGAATGGTAAAACAGAGAGGGAGAGAGAGAGAGAGAGAGAGAGAGAGAGAGAGAAAGAGACAGAGAAAGAGAGAGGCAACACTTTGGCTATATTAACCGATTTTAACATTACATTCTAAAGAAGTCAATGAGTTCTTTTCACCAAAGTATGAATGTTACAAATATTAGATGAATAATAAACTGATGTCCCATTTCACCATCCAAAATGAACAATTTTACCATATGGTGTTGATTTTAATCATGATATAAGGGTAAACAATGACAATATAATAAAACCTTCGGGTGGGTAATGCGAAAAAGATCAATAGCAACCGATAAACAAGCGATAAATGAATACGGTTAGGTGCAAATGAACGGTGAATTGAGAGGCTGTCCAAACAACTCGACTGAGCGCCACATTGGCTCAAAGTGTTTGAACAGACCACCCCGCTTTCTGCTGCTGAAATTAATCGCTTTATAAACGTGATATCATAATCCCCTGCTCTATCTGCCGATAAGACTGAGGGAGTTATAAATACCAGAAGCATAAATAAATAAATTAGTGGAATAAACAGCCCTGTGTGTTAGTATCAAACTCAAGGTTCACACTTGGCTGTTGTCAGCTGTACTGTCACGCTGAGGTTCACGTCAACTATACGACATTAATCACTGAATTTCACGGCGCGAGAGGCAACCGAGTGTGTGTTTTTATTGCCCCACAAAATTATTCTCGCCACAATTTGCGCTATCCCTCACAGTTCAGTTCAGAAATAATATTGTGCATTTCGCCAAAACATAACGAAAAATACAGGCCCATCGTTGTTGTTTTCAAACATAGCCTACTACTTTATTATTAATATTAATATTATTATTATTTTTTGTTACGATTGCCTCCATATTTTACTTCACACATAATCTAACTAATATTTGCGGAATGATTTCGATACGTCAGTATTTTTCCTACCAGATCAATCTTATTTATGCTATGCGTTCAGAGATAAAAGATAATAAGAAAGGAGAGAAAATTGATTCGAAAATGAATTTGCTCTCAAAAGAAATAGATTGAACTAATTAATTCAGAAATGTTTTAAACCTCCGTCGACGTTAATCTGTATTTATCATATTTATAATGTGTTCTAATTATCTGTGCAATATTTCTTCATTCGACTTTTTGTTTTATTGCATCTAGTATGCGCATTCATCATTGACGCATATTAAAAACAGTTTTACATAGATATTAGGGTGCTGTTTATTTGACTAAGCACTTTATTTAAGACTGAGGCAGATTATTAAATCATTATCTTCAGGGATGTGCCCTTGTCTAATTCCGTTATTAAATCAAATACATAACATTTGAGGTCTTGTCGATGCTCTGGAAACATTGAATAATTTATTTTTTAAAGAGCCTCGTTTTGGCTCGACGTTGCTGTAAGTTTATAGTGCCGTTTCAGCCAATTATCTTTAATTTACGACCTTAATTGAATTTCTTCTCCAAAGACAGATATTGGTGTGATCAGTTTACTGCCCTCAACGCAATGTGAGAGATACAGGCAAGTCTTTCTTTCTTTCTTTCTTTCTTTCTTTCTTTCTTTGTCACTGCCGTTTCAGCATCCTTTCTCCTTTTCTCTAACTCTCTCTCTCTCTCTTTGTTGCACATCATCCAACCTCGCCCCCCACCCCACCCTACAACCCCCCCCCCCCCCATGAAGAGAACAGAAAGCCATTCCGTCAATAAATGGGCGTGTTAGACGAAACAGCTGCTTGTCATCTGCAATCAGCTCAGAAGAAAAACACTATGGTTGTATTTCGAATAGGAAGTGTATCTGAACCGCGATTATGTTGCATGTTCTGATTTCTGACATTCTCAAAGGCCTCTCAAAGGCTCTGGCTTCAGAGCCGAAGACTTACCTTCAGTGAGTCCACTGCAGACCTGCAACAGAACATCTATAATGATTTATGCATATCTACATGCAAGAATTCAGTTAAAACAAAATCAAATATAAAAGAGTAACACAATTAAAAGACTGGAAATTCTACAATTTTAGTGCTGAAGATTTCATATATACAAAAATTTACCTACCAATATCATGGCCACGATAAAATATTTTTGTTTACGAATTAGCTGAAATTATCGACACAGACACGTCATAATTCTATACATAGCGTCATCTGATTTTCATTGTTTTAATATCGCATTTATTTATGCAAATGACGATAAATTTCATGTGAAAATACATCTATAATAGTTCTAGTAAAATATCTCTCTATAAAATAGCCTAGCCTACGTGTTTAAGCAAGCGTGTATTATTTCTTAAAGTAGGCTATTTGGGCTACAGTTTTATATAAAACATAAATGGAAATATACGAACAGGATTTTAACAGATCGTTATTTCATTAGAAATTATTTACTAACCATAGTAACCGCGAAGGGTTAGTGAATAAAAACAAATTCAAATGGTCAAACCGTGGCAGGCGCTATCAGTCATCTCATGCATTATAGAGCTTCAGTCTGGCATCTAACGGGCTGCGAGGTTACGACTCACGGAGAAAAGCGGCGTGCTACGGAACGCACGCGGGCGGTACCTGTTCCCTCTCCGCGGCCCGTACGTCCACGTCCCCCTCTCTCTCTCTCTGTTAAAAAGGTTCGTTACGGACGCGTGTGATCGCTCCCATTCAGATTTAAGTGTGTGTTTTTACTCCGCAGCCTGCACCGACCCGGAAGAGCTCGCGCTTGGTGTACAGTGAGTACGGTAAGTGTGTGTGTGCGTGCGCGCGCGAGTTAGAGAGAGAGTGTGTATATGTGTGTGTGTGTCTGTAGGCTAGAAGAAAAAAGGAGCCTATTTTTTTTCTCTCCTGCTGTAAATGCCATCGGCACTTCCATCTGTGTGTCACTTCACATCTGAAGCCCATCAGAAAAAAACGCCTGACCACGCGTCAACCACAATTCCGCAGGTCAGTAAATACCTATTCGGATTTATATTTTCCATATTTTCTAAATTCTTTCATAGCTCCACAATTAGCCTAGCTTCTAAAATGTCGAATAAATTGATTTAGCTTGCATGTTCCGAAACGTTATGCATATATGCCAGTTCCTCGGATGCTTTGTTCCCCGGTTTCATATTTGGAGCAATACACATGGGCATGATAACAAACATTTCTGCATCAGGTATGTTGGGTTTGCGAGTGTCAGTTATTAAAAAAAAGACATTTTTTTCACATGTTTTGTTCTGTCTGAGGGTGGCACAGTCATTTAACAATTCCAGACGTGTAGATGTCAGCTCTCATGAGCTTATTCATTTCACCCGACAGATATATAGGCTATGCGTTTCACCAGCACCCACGTCCACTTTCCGACAATCGGGGTGGGATTTTATGGACGCCCTGTATTTTAAGAGACATTTTCCCGCCTACCGTCCTCTAGATGAAAGATTTTAATGATCTATTACCACCTGAGAGTGAGCGACTATGCTTCACTTAACCCGTGAAATTGATCTGATTAGCCCCGCAATGGGTCGTAAAGAGAAGTGGATTTGCTGAAACTGCGCTTCCAGTGTGTGTGTAGAGAGAGAGAGAGAGAGAGGGGCAGAAATAGCGAGAGAGAGGATGGATGCATTTGTGTTGCTGGTTTGAAGCGCACTGGAAACAGAGAGAAGAGGACGCGACATTAAGGCACATCATAGGCCGTCTTTCAGGGGCGCGAGCTCGTTTGGTTTGTATTTGCATGTAGAGAGCAGCAGCTTCCATTGATTGGAGCTGAATGCGTAAAACAGCTGTTTCTCCCTGATAGCACGAGACCGGCCACAGCATTCAGCTGCACAGAGGAATGATCTGAAACCATGTCCTCAAATCAGCACTCGACCGAAAAGAAGAGATGCACTTTTGTTTGAACGAGAATATTCCTGCGATGTGCGTCTTTGTTTAGCCTATCCCCTGAGTGATGAAGTTGTTACATGCGACATCACCAGTGGAGATCAAATAAATGCATTAGGCCTAAAGCAGCCGAACACAGGCTGATGGTGTTATACGAACAGACGGATTCATATTTTGAAGGCTAATTTATCGGGGATGGATCAATGAGAACGAATAAATAACGAATATTTTGGAAATTAATCATTTGGCCTGTTGCAGATTTATAGAGTTTGCTGTCGTCAGCATCAATTAAAAACCATCTTTAGATGTTTCTCTCTCGGGCGAGGAATTATCAAAAACAAAACCTGCACTCGAGGCTCTCATGTTTTTTCCCTCTCACCTTTTTCTTAGAAATAAGTCAAACTCTCATTATGATGCAACTATCAGAATTTCACGTCCTCGACTGGGTTCTAAGAATTTGCAGCATAACCTACATAGGCCACCATCACACAGTTTACAAATTCAGAAAGAAAGTTCGTTCTTGAAAAGACGAAGTGTATGAATCACAACCCGCCATAATGTTCCGAGTTACCGTTTTAATTATTTTTGTTCTTCGTCTTTTTCTATAATAATAATAATAATAATAATTATTATTATTATGTTATAAAATTGATGTTATTATTAGTATGTTATATGATACAATTATAATAATTATTATTTTTATGTTTATTTTGAAATTATTTATTATAGTTATTATTATTATTTTTTTTAAATAACAACACAACAAAATTTTACATATATATATCTTCCAGATAATTTGGGCAGAATTTATTATAACATTATGCTATTTAGAGCTGAGCTCTTTTGTGATTTTCCACAGCTGGTAACTGAGAAAAGAAACGTTTTGTTGCTTAAAAATAAATGTGAAGAACAAGCCTTTAAAAGCGTGAATATTGCAAGTGTAGCGCTCATGTTTCGCTATGGACTGAACCCCCCTCTCCTGCCTTCATCTTTCGGTAGCTGGGGTGAAGTGTGTGTCCTCTGGTTCACCCCTCTCTGTTTGGACAGCTTTACCTGGGCACTCTAGGCCGACCCTTTCATCAAATCTCCTCACATCTTCAACTGGTCGCTACAAACGTCATGGAGGCTTGCGTTAAATAATTAATCACCATACAACCTACGCATATATGACTTATGTATGGAGGGTCCATATACTATATATAGGCCTACATAAATGACAAAATCAGTCATGCAGAAGGTGAACAGATAACAATCGTTCTCGCCTCCACGATCAACCAAAAATGAAAGCGGATGAAAATGAACACAATTGTTTTGATTTAGTGTAGGCTATTATATAATTCACGAGAATGATAACAACAGTGCTACTACTAGCCTATACTCTAATAATAATAACAGTAGTCGCAATTTGTTTTTTAATTAGTAGGCTACTCTTGTGCACCATATTGTTTGTGATAGCTTCATACCGTCATGACCTGCTTTCGGAATTTATCATTTGTTCACGCGTTCAAAAACAAAAACACACTTCACCAAAATTATTACGGCGAGGTTTTATGTGTCGATAAATGGTGCTCGATAAACAAAGCGCGTTATCAGCGCACATCTTCTAACCCTTGTTATAGGATAGACTAAAATAAAACAGCCGGGTCTTAAGTTCTCACCCACAATGAAAAGTGTGATGCCTCCTGATTTTAATCAGCCTAGCCTGACACAATCATTCACAAATTATCTACCCAATCTTCAACCTGACCCAGTATCGCTGTCTACCACCGATTTGCTGTAGTGAATCAACCTGGTGGCCCCGGCTAAAAAGAACGGGCCTGATTTAACATAGGCATATATATATATATATATATATATATATATATATATATATATATATATATATATATATATATATATATATATATATATATATATATATATTTATATATATATATATGCTATGTACGGAATTGCAATGTATTCATGTATTTAATTTTTCTTGCTTTCTTTTTCGCAAAATGCTATAGCTGTATAATAGGATTCTGTTCCATATTTTGTTTTGACAACCCGAAGTATGATAAATGACAGCATTTTTTTTTTTTTTTTTTTGAGAGGGAAGCTCATCGAATACTTCCAGACTCGTGCCTCTAGTGTTCGGGACTGTTTCCATCCATGATCCGCGTACTAAGCTTAAGATATTCAGTCTAGAAACAAAACACATAATCAGGATTCCACTTTTACCGTCGCGTATTGCCTTCGAGTACCTCTAATGTACGCTCGCGCGGATCATTACACGCGTCCGCTGACAGCTCGACAATGACGGTGAGCCAGTGCAACACTTTCCATCCAACTTCGGTCTTTACCACCGAGAGGAGAGGCTTTCCTCTTCTTACGAGGAGGAGGGAAGATGCACATTTCCTGAATCAGCATTTTTAACCAATTCCATTTTTTTTAAAGGAACATGAAAGGTTATTCGCCACGATGGAATGGAAATTGTCGTATTTATTATAGTTTACTATGCTTACCAGTTTTATTATTCATTTGAAGTCACATTAAGCTATTTTAAGTAGCACTGGTGTTTTCATATTGTTTTCTGGACACCTAAAGAGAATAGCGATAGAAACGCAAGCTTGCAGAGCACATATTTTACATCCAGTGCGTAGAGTATATTTCCTGCCTGTTTACTGACGTCACGTCCAGTGGCGTCGGCAGGGCTGGCCGTCATCTCAGAGCATTTCACGAGCAGCCCAATTGCATTTTGTCAATCTGTAGGGATGGGCAGGCCAAACTGGAGCTTTACAGACAAAATATCACCCTAAGGGCCCAGCCCCCCATTATTAGAGCGCAACCAAGTATAATAGCGAATAATACCAGACACTGTCCCTTAATGTGGCGTCTGAACACACTCTCAGAAGAAATACGTTCTCGTTATGTACTATGGGTTAAAGTTTTACCCGTGCGCACTGAAACGCTAGCTATTTGCACCACTTTATATGTAATGGCCCCTTAAATGAATAATGATGCAGTCGTTCGGTTGGTGTCCTTCAAGGAATAAATAATACCGACTAAAGATGCTGGGGAAACCCTGTGTTTAAAATGTGAGAAGAGAGAAAGGTATGGCCGTAGTCTTACCGCACCACAATAAGAGCCTCGTTTGAACATGCAGAGGGAACCATTAGAAAAACGTGCTCGTCACCGCGAGAGGACGCACTGTCACAATTTAAAAGAGCAAACACACGAGCTCCCTCTGATAACACACAGTCGTTGAGACACAAAAGACAGCAGGCCACAGAACGATGGTGCCCTTAGGACATAGCAACTGATATTTGTAGATCTGTATTTTATTTATTTATGTAGGCACATTTATTTTACTAAGCAACCTTAATAAATACAATAATTATTCAGCGCGTAATTCATCTGTTTAAGAAATCTTTTTGATTTAAGGAAAACACATTTCAGTTTCTATTTCAGACGCTGCCATCTTATTAATTTAAAATCAATATTTTTTTTCTTTATGGTTTAGGCCTAAATTAATTTAGCTTACACTTTATTTTACAAGTCATAACAGCGAATTATGCAATTATATGCAACTAACCCTAAACCAAAATCTAACTCTACAGTGAGGAGACTACCTGTTGTTAATTAATATTACTCAGTACTTAAATGTATAATTACATTGTAATAATAACACCTTCAAATAAAGTGTATCCTAAATATATTTAAACTGCGCAAACGCATTTGGCGTGTTTGTGTTTTATAGGCCTAATGTGTATTATATTTACACGTACTACTAAAAAAATGCATTATTTTGTAAATGATTGGGGAGCAGAATTGGGCGCAGCTTCTGGTCATCTTTCCCTGGCCCACTTTATTCAATTAGTCCAGGCTGTTGGGCCCCGCCCCTGCTGATGACACCACAGACCCTCCTTAAGTTGCGTCGCGCCACAGCTGTCTGCGAGCATTGAGCTGACTGGCGCCATCCTGAAAGAATGCCTTCACTGTAAAAAAACACAGAGAGAGCAGTGCATTCAGAGACAAGAGGGAGTGCGCACTAGAGAGAGCAAGAGAGAGAGAGATAGAGATAGAGGGAGGGATGGCAATAGAGTAAGAGGGAAGAGGGTTACTACTACTGCGCATAAACACAGATTTGATCGAACTTGTGCTCGGTCAGAAGGAAGAAAACGTATCCAGATCGACCCGGCTCGGCCTGAACCGTCAAACTCACTTGTTGAGTCTACGCAACGCAACAGTGCTATACTGAGAGAGAGAAAAGAACTTGCGGAACTTGACGCGCGTTTGGATGAGTACGCTGACTTATGTCCAACATTAGTATAAATGCATTTGACTTTCACTAGTGTTTATTGAACGGACGGATCCAGTTTATACGAGCTTCTGACAATTTGCCAATGACAGAAAGAACACAAACGAACGGACGGACTTTGTAAAAACAAATTGTCTTGTTCAATTTCAGGTGATCGGAAGTGAAAAAAAAGAAAAAAAGAAAGAAAGAAAGAAAGAAAGAAAGAAAGAAAGAAAAAGGAACCTGTGGATTAAACAAAGGAGGAGTTTGGACTTTTTTGAACTTTCGTGTTGTGCGTTTCGGTGAGTGTATGAACGCTTGTTAAAAATAAATAAATAAGTCAAATAAAAGAATAAAAACCATGGAAGTAAGTCCGGAGCAGTCCCGTTGGGTGACCCACCATCACCCGGTCATTAACGGCCAGCATCCCGAGACACACCACCCAGGACTGGGACACTCCTACATGGACCCGTCGCAGTATCCCCTCGCCGACGATGTGGATTTATTGTTTAATATCGATGGACAGAGCAACCACCCGTACTACGGGAACTCGGTTCGGGCTGTGCAGAGGTACCCGCCACCTCACGGTAAGTATATCAGCCCTAAATGATTTTGCATTATTCCTCTTATGTCCATTTTGACTAAATTAATAATGTGTAGTAAGAGAGAAACTGCTCTTAGGATTGTACTGAAAATGCAACTGACATTTTGAACAGTGTTAGTGTAGCTTACGTGTGGCTTACCTGAAGTGGTGTGTCACTGGTTTCACATCTTTCTAGTATTCGGTTATATGGCTATTTAGGGTATACAGTAATTATATAATACTACAGTGCATTGCTTTCATTTTAGAAAACCGTTTAATTAAATTTTAATGTGATCAAAAATAAAATGTAAACATGCACCGTTATTCGAAAACACACATAGCTATTATGTTGGTAGAATGATTTTGTAATATATTAAAGTAAAGTATTTCTATTAGCAATACTTGGCTGGGGTTCAGGTGAATGGTTTGATGATTTAATGATTTAAAAGTCGTTCTCTAAATAATGAAGCGATTTTTTCCTGTACGAGGTACTTGAATTTTAGTGCGGAAGAACAATTGCTTTAATTTATTAACACGACTTCCTGAGCGGAATGGGGCAAAGCGTGACCTTGTTTCTCTGTTGAATTGCCCCATCTCTAAACATATCTAAACTCAGTGCAGCATCAATAGATACTGGTGGGTATCGAAAGTCTTTTGAAAGAGAGAAACTCTCGAGGGCTGTTAATTGCGACCCTTCCCAGCGCCATCGAAAGCCTTTTAGAGTAATGTAGGCCTTTACGTGCAGTTTCACAATTTTCATTACTCATTTAGTCAAGTTGCACTAGTTCTTTTATGCCATAAAAGACCGTTGCTAGAATGTGTTTCAGCGCATAAAATACCATATATGCGTGAAATACACGTAAAATCGTATCATAGCAATCAAAGTGTAAAATAATATCATTTTTGCATGTTATTTGAAATGTATATTTATACGTGTTATTATTATACACCTTTCTTTATTTCTGTCGTTTATTATACACACATAATTGTGAAATTTAAAGATCGTGTTTACAAAACATAACGTTTTTTCCTAATCGTTCAGATGTCATTTCTTGGCTCCTTAATGTGACGAATCTCACAGCCCCACCTCGTCCTGTCCTGACAACAGGCTTGTCTTTTGTTTCAGCAGGTACTCAGGTGTGTCGCCCATCATTGCTGCACGGCTCTCTTCCTTGGCTCGATGGAAGTAAATCTATCGGGCCTCACCACAGTACCTCCCCCTGGAACCTCGGGCATTTCCCCAAGACTTCCCTGCATCACAGTTCCCCTGGGCCTCTGTCCGTCTACCCCCCAGCCTCCTCCTCCTCGCTGTCCGGTGGCCACTCCAGCCCACACCTCTTCACCTTTCCCCCCACTCCACCCAAAGATGTGTCCCCTGACCCCTCAATTTCCACGTCAGGCTCGGGCTCATCCATACGGCAGGAGGACAAAGAGTGCATTAAGTACCAGGTGTCTCTGGCCGAGAGCATGAAGCTGGATTCGGCTCATAGTCGGAGCATGGCCTCTATCGGACCGGGCGCGTCCTCCGCGCACCACCCCATCGCCACTTACCCATCCTATGTGTCCGATTACGGGCCGGGGCTCTTCCCACCAAGTAGCCTGATAGGTGGGTCCTCTTCTAGTTATGGTTCCAAAACGAGACCAAAAACAAGGTCCTGTTCAGGTAGGCGTGCGCTTTACTACCCTTTGATTTTTTACTAACATAATCATAAGATCATTAAACAGTAGATTTTCCTCTAAAAACCTATATTATTGTGCACTTGCCATTTTTCTCGTTTTCCTCAAAAACAGCCTCCCAGGTTAGCCAATTACCAGACTACTGATTTCCCGTTTTTGTTTTTGTTTTGGTCTGTGCCAAGGCTTCGCTATCAAATTTGGGCACATTCCACCTCCCTTATTCCTAGTGCATCAATGGCTCCACTCCTTAAAATACAAAGGAATCTGCAATGATTAAAGATATTACAAAAAGATAAGGTTATATATATATATATATATATATATATATATATATATATATATATATATATATATATATATATATATATATATATTGGGAATTAATATGATTAATTTGAGCTTGATTTGAGCTGGTTGCTTGATTAATTTTTTTTTTTTTGGTAGCAGTTTAAATTATCAATCCGCAATAGACTTCTTCTTTTACATAAATGAGAGATTTGTTAACACCCCTGCCTTGCACTATTCCGTTATTATTTTCACTTTGAAGAATATTATAGCCTATCTAATGTCGTCGAGTTACAAAGCGGAATTAGCTTCCCTGATTTATTAAACGTCGCTCAGCATATGCAGATGAGTCTACAAGTTCGACGCGGAGTGCTAGGGTTTTCCGGATGTAGATGTGTGTGTGTGCGTGCGTGTTTTCTCTCTGATCTCTTGCTCCTCTTGTGCCTCGCAGTGCACGGCCCCGTCTCTCTCGCGTTTATATGTTTAAGCTAATCCAATTATTTTCAGACTGCTGCACGCGACAGTTGCATTGTTTACTTTGCGCTGAAACTTTGATAGAGTCCGGATGCGCCGCGGATCGCTCGGAATAACGAATGAGCTGGCGCAATGCTCGGCCGACATGCACAGACAAGAGTGTAATCCACACACACAGAGAAAATGATTTCAAAAGGTCAACCAGCTTTTTAAATGCGATTAGTGAACGGACAATTTTTAAAGTCATGGTCTATTCATAACGATTGATTTTATAATGAGAGAAAATATCCATTTTGCTCTCTCATACTATTTTTAAATTAATTAATTATTATTATTATTCGCATATATAAATATAATTGCTATTTAATTCGTTTGCTGTTTTATTTGGAATACAAAGTTTGCAAAAGCACAAACTATATCGAAGCACTACCACTAAAGTTCTAGCGTCGTTCTTTTTAGGTTTTATTTTGAACCAAATTTGGATTCTGCGCGATTTTCTATAGATGCAGCAGAACGCTCTTTTTTACGCACTTGTGTGTGTGTGTCACTGTCTGAGGTGAAACGCTCGCGAGCTCTGTGGTTTTTGGGGCAGTATGCAGAGGCACAAAGTGACTCGTTGCCTCCACACACGAGGGCAGGAATGCTGCCGGGTACAGGGGGGGCTTGCACGGCGAGCTTGTTTTTCGTTTCAGCGGAGCGACCGGAGGCGTGGGTCACTGAACATGTGAAGCGCGCGCCCTTCACCTGTCAGTCAAACGGAAAGAATGCCAATCAAACGCCAGGGTGTTCTAATTACGTAAAGAGAGCGGGTTACACCATGAGTTAATTAGACCGACGCTTTCACTTACCGTTGCTGAATCTATTTAACATTATTCCAGCCTTAGATTCTAAAATCTTCTTTAACATATCATAAATAAGTCTTCTTAGTAATGAACCGGGAGGTTGTTTCTTTGGAAATCGAGTCATGTCGCTTTATCCAGAAAGCTATATTATATTTGCGATCCCTTCTTCTAATAAATGATGCAGTATTTTCAAGACATCGTTGTTTAGAGCCTGCAGCAGCTAAGATACTTTTGATAAGACCTATCTCTGTGTACATTTTCACAGCATTGCCTACTTTGAACCGCTAAGTTATTTGCAGATCTTATCAGATGATGTCACATCTGACGATTGAAGAGTTAAGCTCAGTGATGTCATATTAGATAATGTTTTTTTTATGTGGTAATGCATTAATAATAATAATGATAAAAATATGTTATTAATGCATTTCATATTCATCATTTTTATCAATGCAAATCTTCAGCCTGTTTGAGTTTTTGATATTGCCTTTTCATATTTTTTAATGAATAATTAATTATTTGTGTTTTTATGTGTGCAATAACTCTTTAATATTAAAACAGTTATTAGTAAATATTTTGCTTACATAATTTTGATATGTAATTATATCAAAGCGACTGGCCACGGGCGTTTAGTAGATGTCCGCTAGTGGCCTGTGATGATTGTGTTGTGTGCATGAAAGTGTGTTTTAATGGTTCTAAAAATCAGTTGTGCATGCGTGTGTGTCTGTGTTCGCAGAGGGTAGAGAATGTGTTAACTGCGGGGCCACCTCGACTCCTCTGTGGCGGAGGGATGGCACCGGTCACTATTTGTGTAACGCCTGCGGACTGTACCACAAGATGAACGGCCAGAACCGACCCCTCATCAAGCCCAAGCGGAGGCTGGTATGTTGCTCGATTGCACTGCATTAATGACACTTGTCTTTTTCTCTTTTTCTACCCAGGAAGAAGTGTTAGCTGCAAGAAATTGACTCGCCAAGCGCAGGTGTCATTTCTTTAAGATTAAGCAATAGCAGTTATTATTATTATTATTATTATTATCATCACCAATGATGATAATAATGCCATTTTATGTATCAGATTTTCTTTTCTTTTTCTTCTATCCCCCCCCCCCCCGCTCTAAACAAATCCGTAGACAATTTTATTTTATCGCAAATATTGCTGACACTTCGTCTACGTTTCAGCATAACGAAATTTGTCACGGAGAGACTTCAAACAGTTGTGAAACGAGCGCTTATCTCAAATGAGTACGCGTGGGAGGCGATCAGCTCCATCAGGTCAAATATGTCTGCAGAAATTAGGTTCAATTCTGACAATATGCCATTCATCAGGGGACACTGTTTCACAGGGATTTAATAAACGGGGGAGAGAGAGAGATAGAAACTGTGTTTTTCAAATGGCCTGGCAGCACAGACACGTCTCTCTTTGGGCTTTGGATAGAGTCGAGGTTCTTGAGGCGCGGAGAAATAGTCCGAGCGCTGCTATTTTGGCATCGGCCTTCTCTCCCTCTCTAATGTGAAAAGCCGACTTCCCAGGAAAAGACTGGCGGATATCTGAGCGCTGCTGATAAAGCTCCTCGAACAACAGCGCTCGCTCCCGCAGTCTAAACATACGGGCGAGAACGCGCAGAAAGGAGTCACGACTTCAGATTGATCTTCGCTAAGCTCAAGTAGTCTAGAAAAAGAGAAAATAATAGCACGAAGAAGAATAAAACGCGAATAAATAGATCAAGCGAACTGTATAGAACAAATATTGTTCTCTTTGCCTGATGTGTTTGAATTGAATTTATTTGGCAATACAATTTAGCTGTATTTTGTAATTTACAAACGATAAAAAATAAATAAAATAATAATAATAATAATAATAATAATAAAAGAAAGAAATAACGGCCATTCATAATAACTAAGGTCGCTTCAATGAATCATGCTTTTATCAATTTGTCTTTAAACGGAATTAAACGAAACAGTTAAGAATCGTTTGACATTTCAATACATTAACCCAGAACACAGCATGAATTTTCTTTCTGCATATTTCAAAATATGTTGCCGATCCCTACAAATTCATTGCATTTTTTTTGGTTTTCCCTTGTTTCCCATGATCTTTTTTCCTTATTGTTTCTATTTACTTTTTACTTATTATTTATATTTGTTTTATATTATATTTATATTTGATTATGTGAGTAACTGCTTATAATTAATAATTCTAACTGCTTTTAATCAATGCATGCTAATCTAGAGCAAGGTATTTTAGAGCAGCATATTGATGTGAATAAAGATTGCTAATATCTAACTGAAGGTTGATGTTTAAACGTGGATCCATTTCATGCAGAGCCGCTGTTTCTCCATCATTTAACGGGAAAATGTCATCAGCTTTAATGGGCACTATTTAAACCAGTGCTTTCATGTCCTCTGTAAATATTTAGGTTTGAGAGGGCATGTGCGCAAGGCACTATTTTTACCCTAGAGTTTAAGGCACCAGTGTGACGGAGATCTCTTTTCCTCTGACATATGTCTGCATTGCTCATAACCATTTGCAGCTTAGGGAAACAGGAGGGTTGGGGGCCATCAGCACTGTAGGAATGCAATCATCATCTTAAGTTATTATATTATGAGTGTAATAACCGTGGTTCTTTCTCTGTGTGTGTCTCCATCAGTCCGCTGCCAGACGAGCGGGGACCTCGTGCGCAAACTGTCAAACGACCACGACGACACTGTGGCGGAGAAATGCGAACGGCGATCCCGTCTGCAATGCCTGCGGCCTCTATTACAAATTACACAATGTAAGCTCCATAGCTGTCTTACGCTTATCTAGTAAGATATTTTCTATCTTTTCTTTGCATGATGGCAGCTTTCATGCCATTTCTTTCATTTTCTTTCTTTCTTTCTTTCTTTCTTTCTTTCTTTCTTTCTTTCTTTCTTTCTTTCTTTCTTTCTTTCTTTCTTTCTTTCTTTCATAACATTCTTCATGAACAAGGTTCATGCATTAACTACTCAAAAATGACTAGGGATCATTAGTCAATTACACCAGCTGACTAATTTTTTTTTATTTTTCCATCCAAAAAGTTCAGATTTGTTGCATATTCCAAAGCCTGTCCAAGTCTATTTAGTAGTTTGTATTGTGATTTTCACACCCCAGGGACAACTTAACCCAATCTGCGAACCTGAAATGTTTTAACCTTCCCCAATGGTCTCAAGCCGTTAGGGATTGGTCTTGTTCTTCCTCATATTATTATTTATTTTTATGGCTATTATGGTAGAGCTAAACTGCTAGTACTGTTGTACTATTGAATTACACTTCAGTTGGTGGTATTTCTATGTTAAACATATGCTGGGGAACATTTTCATTCTACCTAATCAGCTCTGGTATCCTGTATCATCACACTTTGAGGCCCCATGCTCCTGTTACTTTCCTTTACTAGTCACGCAAGCGCACCCTTTTAAATCATTTTGCCATGTTGCTTTTGGCTGTTTTATAAGAACTCGAAAAAAATACAAATTAATTCCCCTAAACCTTACCTAGGTTATCAGGGAAACAAATAACATTTATTATCATTTGAAACAACCCAAGAGTTCGGGTAATTGGAAAATGAGTTTGTTTTGGTCCATCCTATTTTCTGTTAAGGTCGGCCTGCTTTGAATCAGATTCCAGATTTTGCATGCTTTATTAAGCTGAGCTCTCTCCAGAGTGTTCTTCACTAACTCACATGTTTGCATTATCACAACCACTCCCATCTCTCATTGAGCCGACTGGGATTTGTCAGAAGAACTGAGTTGTGATTGTGTTTGTATGTCTGTCAGTCTGAGGTTAGACTTCTGATCTGTTTCCTTCTCAGTTTCTATATGCGGTCATTTCAACCCCCGAATAACGTTTAAGAGTGTTTCTAATAGCCGACGGCTATAAGCATGTGTTTCTGTGATGCCCAATGGAGATGTTTTAAATGAACAGTATTGCTTTGGGGTGTGAGTTCACACACACACACACACACACACACTGGCAATTTACATCTGTGGTTGGCCAAAATGGGTTTTCCGATAACTGACGTCAATGCAGATATCTAGAGAACAGTTTTTGCAGATATTTTTTTTAATATATATAATCCAATTTGATGTTAACAAAAGAGTAAATTGTTACAAATTCTGAAAATACTTAAATGAAATGACTAAATTACTCAAACTTTGTACAAACCTCAATTTTGAGGTATTTATTGATCTTTCAGAAGTCCAGATGGAAAATTTAAAGTAGAAAGTGCATTGTTTATTAAAGTCTTCAAATAAAATCAAACACCTGTAAAGGAATATGTCTTAGTTTCACTTTATATCTCTTAAACAAAGCATCTACAGTGTTCTAAGACAGAGAGGGAGAAAGAGACGGTCCAATTATGGGGTGAAAGTGGCAGGCTTTGGCAGACGGACGCTCGAGCCCGGCTGGTCAGAGTCTGGGCTTTCTCTCTTTGGCTAGACTGGCACCGTTCATGCCTGGCGTCTGGGTTCCAGAGGCTAAATCCAGCCTAGTCCTGATATGACCCGACACAAACACTCGTAAATACAGTCACGCTTGCTCAAACAAAGAAACTTACATATCGGCGATATAGTGTAGCTCTATTACACATTCCAGCGCTGGAGTATTACTATGAGTGTGTGAAGTGAGCATCATTTTTTAACCAAATATTAATTCCTTTCTCCAAGACAGCAATTACAGCGATTAGATAAAAAAGGAACAATTCAACTAAAAATATTGTCAGTACAAACCTGTATAACTTTTTTTTCTTTTATGGACCACAAAAAATAAAATAGATAAATAAATAAAAATTATTCACAATGAAAGTCAATGGGGTCTAAAACCACACTTTCATTGTATGGACAGTTAAAAAAATGTCTTCTTTTGTGTTTTAACAAAGAAAGTCATACAGTTTTGGAGCGGCAGGAGTAAAATCCATCCCTTTAGGTTTCTCAGATGGTGTTTCTTAGAAAAACATTTCGCAGTGTCTCAAACGTGCTCTGATTTACTTAACTCTGCAAAATAGTCCATAACGTCATTACAAACTCTCATTATGAATTGTCTCCTTTGTGTCTATTTTTATTTCTCATAAGGATTTTTAGGAGAAACATCTGAGATTAAGTTAATACTTAAAAGAAAGATAACTGGTTTAGGTCTCCTCAAATATGAGGGACCGATTTCAAAGCAATAAAAGTGTTCCCCAGGATGTGTTATTCAATGCAAAATGAAGACGTTTTTCCATTATGCTCCTGTCTTATGTAAGCACGCTGGTCCCATGGCCATTATTAACGTCTGCCGCGTCTCTCCTCACAGATCAACCGACCGCTCACCATGAAGAAAGAGGGCATCCAGACCCGGAACAGGAAGATGTCCAGCAAGTCCAAGAAGAGCAAAAAGTCCCATGACAGCATGGATGATTTCTCCAAAAGCTTGATGGAAAAGAACAGTTCTTTCAGCCCGGCCGCTCTGTCGCGTCACATGACCTCGTTCCCTCCCTTCTCGCACTCCGGCCACATGTTGACCACGCCCACTCCCATGCACCCCTCCTCCGGCTTGCCCTTTGCCCCTCACCACCCTTCCAGTATGGTGACGGCGATGGGCTAGAGTGCCCTTCTACCTCCGACCGACCCAATCTCCCGACGGTGGATGTCTCAAAGCACCGTTAACCTTGAAGCCTGTCACCTGCCGCAACCCTCCGACCTTGAACCAGCTCTCTCACATGCTCCGTCTGAGCTACAAGCTCCCCCCAAGACCCCTTCTCCGGTATGCCCCGCTTAAACCCCTCAAACCCTATATAATGAGGGAGAGACAGTGAGAATGAAAGAGAAAAGACAATGACTTTCTTCATCGCCCCTCCAATCATGAAGCCCCGCGCTGATGTCAACCTTCATTTGTGTACAAATGCCATCTTTCCTGTAGGCATCAACGCACAAACATTGCGAGACTTTAAACAAACCTCCTCTAATTCCCCAACCCGCTCCTTTTCTTCTTCTACGCATCTCCTCATCTTCAAACCCGTGAGACATGAGGAATCGAGCTGTGAATGACAACAGGAGATGAACTCTGCATATATTTGTAAAAAATTATCTGAAATACATTTAATGAAGACTTTTTAAAGCGCAAAATGAGAAAAGGCGAGGTCAGGAAATGCCCGTGGGCAGCTAATGATAAGAAGGGTACGACTCAAACCTGGAAGATGGAACACGATTTCTATCCGAGAAAAGTAGGAGATGAGATGTAGGGAGAAGAAAAGTAGAAAGGAAATGGTGTGTAATGCATTAAAACTTGTAGTCAGGTCTGTCTCGCAGACTTCCAGCTACTCCTCTGGATGTGTTATAGGTCTTGGGCAATTGGTTTGTGTTCGCACATACACACACACTCATGCACACACACACTCATGCACACACACACACACACACACACACACACACACACACACACACACACACACACACACACACACACATACTCACGTATACACCTGAAAGACTTCTTTGGGCCCAGGTTATATGCATTGTGAAAAAAAGTTCCTGTATTTGTTATTTGTATGTATAATTCAGAGTACCAAAAATACGAAAGAAACAAAGATGTAGAATTATTTCTTTATGTAATGCAGACTGAATGGTTGTACAAATTTAATAATCACTAGTGTAAAAAAAAGACTTGCTTTTTGTTAATTTTGTTTTTCCTCTTTAAAAATAATAAACTAGTTTAATCTCTGTTGACATCATACGAGGACGCAACGGTGGAAGCTTTTGTGAGTGTTTGCGTACGACTTTGTGTGTGACTGCGAGAGTGAGTTTTTGTGGGTATATGTCACTGTGAATGTGTGATATCTGACACATGGCTTTTGCTAGCCACAAGGACACCTCTAGATTTACCCAGAATGCTGTTGGCCACATATCAACAGGAAGCCTAGAAATAAACAGACATGCTGTGAGCCTAAAACTCCTCACGCTACCAATGTGAGTATGACATTCCATCAACACTGCTGTTAGCATGCTAAGCACATGAGACACATGTTAGGGCACAAATAAGAGTATTGGCAGTCAGGAGATCGGAGGGACGCCTTCCGTCTAAATTATGTTGAAAGGAAAATTGTTTTTTGTGTCTTTACGTTTTGAAGACATAAAAAAAGTTTAAAATACCTTGGGACAGCAGCACCTTACAATAACAAGTTAGATCCATGATTAATCAAAGATGTGATACATCATTACATAATTGTGAATTTCTCTGAAAAAGCAAACTGTAGTGTAGGAATGTGATGAATATGGCAATGAAATTAACAATGCAATCTTAGTTTTAGAGTTAAAGACTATTAAAAGAAAAAAAAAGAAAAGGCAACTGGAACATAGCCTTATGGGTAGACTATTGTAAAAGGTACCACAGCAGAAAATACCCTCGGCCTGTGGCTGCTAATACACAGTAAATGTAGAAAAGAAACTAATAAGTCTGCAAAAAAGTGGTTAAACGTTTCTGTGGTGCGATTAGGCTTAAGTTGGCATCTCAAGGGTAAGTTTACACTACAATTTGGATCTTGACAAAGTTTTGGACGTTAAGTGTTTACAAACCAAAAACCGAAGCAGAATAATCCAAAATACTACAATCGCAATTTGGGGCTAGAGTGTAGGTCTGCAAAGTCAATAGGAGACAACGAAAGAACATTAAAAATGTTCAAAAGCAGTCGTTACACATGCAGGAAATCTTTTTTTTGGGGGGGCTGACTTTGATCAGTGGTTCATTGTGGGTTTGCAGGGTCATTGCTTACTGTTCCATTGTAGCTAGCCATGGTCTTCACTCCATTAGTTTTTATGGGTCGTAAGAAAGGACCTGCCCTGGGGGCTTTTGTTTGATTATAAAGCGTTCAATTTGTAGAAGAACTGTTAACTTAAAGATTATATGTAATACGAACAATACATATGTTTAATAGTACTCGATCTTTAATAGATTTCCCATGTTATGCTAAGTTTCAAAGAAACATTCATCATTTACCTAAGGCTAATTCTCATTATGCATTACCCGCATGACAGCAGAAACGTTTCATCATGGTTAAAATTTCCAATCCTGCAAGTGAACATAGAAAACAAACACAAATGCTTGTTTTATATTAGCATCATGCTAAATTGAACACAGATCAGTTGTCACCCAACACTGCATGATTAATTTGCATGTTTCTTTTTCTTAACAAAGTGAATATAGAGGAGCTGTTTTGTTTTTAGTTGCTGTTGTGGTTTCGTACATTTGCATGCAGCTTGTGCTGATGGCACATTAGCAAGCTAAGAAACTTTCTCTGCGAAAAGTTCTAAAAAAGAGGAACTGACCCCACACTAAGGTCCCACACTTACAGATATAGTAGAGAGCAGATGAAAAACGTATTTACACACTCACATACAGTTAACTACAAAACTACTACTTTTGTACTACTTACAAAACAAAACTTTCCACTACTACAGTGTATGAAAAACAAAGAGCTTTTCTGTTAGCGTAAAACACTTGCATTCGGTTTTGCAAATATGAACATGTTGGAGTGTCTCGCTGCCCTTTGCTGCCCTTTACTGCTCATTACTGTTGTAATGGCCATAATGAACCAGACATGAAAAGGCAGATAGAGAGAGAGAGAGAGAGAGAGAGAGAGAGAGAAAGAGTGAAAGAAAGAAAGAGAAGTTAGAGTTTTACGCCGACTCCTTCTGGGAGTCTGAGAGTGCAATGTCTGAGGCAACACTTTTTGCGTGTTAAATCATCAGGTCTTATCAAAAATCATATCGTAATCTCACTTTGCTAGCTTCCGCTTTGACTACACCACACAGCAGTCAATGCATCAGTTTACTGGACTAACTTTAGCTGTTCTACTCACCAGTATAACTCTTTTTCTATATTTAAATCACGTCTCTCATACTTGTGGCATTTTGTGCATTAACACTGTGATCTGTAACTGTAACTCAATATGGAAAATGGGTGATCTTGAATTAGCGAGATGCTAATTACTTTTAAGGAGATAATTAAACCATCCCTAAAGAAAGCTCAATTATGTTTGGTCCAAAAACACATCATTTAAGGTTTGTTCCATTAGTTTTAGTTTAGTTTTTAGTCAATTAAACTAGTTCCCTCACATTAGCATGCCAACTAACGGATCCCCAGTAGACAAAATATCATGACACTGCAGAAAAAGCAAGCGCACCTTTGGGTTTATTTGAAATGAAGCTTTTGTGGTGACTTCGGTTTGACACTTCTGAGTCAAATGATGCAGCGAGTAGGGAATTATGATGGCATGATTCGCCTATTTACAGCCTAAGTACTTTTTCTTTTTTGGTTAAATGTCAGCTTTGTCTATTGACAGCAGTTGCTGACATTCGCTAGCTAACTAGCTTTTTGGATTATTTGAATTATTATTAGTATTATTAATATTATTTACTGTTTATTGATAGTCTAGTGAGTTCAAGTGTATAACAATGCTAAAATGTAAAAATATATATATATTGAAATTGATAATATTCTATGCACTAAAAACCAGCTAAAACTAGCCTAAGCTGTTGGCTTGTCTTAGCTGGTTTAAGCTGGAAGTTGCTGGTTTTAGCTGGTCTACCAGACTGGCTGAGCAAGTTTTAACTGGTTTCTCAGCCTGATTGGCTAAAGCAGCGGGTCAAACCCCCTCTAAAACCAGCCTGCTATGTCCAGACTAAAAAACCAACTAAATCCAGCCAACTAGCTTAGGCCAATTTCAGCAGTTTTTTTTACCCTCAGCAGGGACGTACATCTTTAATAAGGTGTTTCGTTTATTATTGTTTTTTTTTTTTTTTGTAATTTGTCTCAACTCATGTTGAACTGGTGAAGTTTATTGGGACAGCAAATAACCAAGATTGGATCATTGGAAAATGCTATTGAGCCTGTTTTGCAGCTGTTTTATGCCATATACTGAATTCCATGAATGGTATATATATATAAAAAAAAAAACATTATTTTTTTTTTTATAAAAGCAGTGGTAGGCAGATAGGACAAAATACATCCAAATAATAATAATAATAATAAAAAAACATTGCTTTGCAACCCAACATGGGACTTTTTGGTTATCTTCCAGTGTTTGGCTAACACACTCAGTATGACTGAAATAGTATTCCGTTAACCCGGGAAAAAAATGAGGTAAACTTTGTCATTGCCATGGGAACAATCACCCGAGAGGCAGTTACCTGCAGCTGACATAACTTTTATTATGAAAGCTGTATGTTTAAACACCTACCTTGTGTTTGACTTCCTTGAGGTTTGAACCTGCAGTCTTAACATAAGCTCAAACATGTTTTAACTCTAGACCATTTTAGCACAATCTCATCATCCAAATAATGCCTGTGTTGGAAGAAACTCCTCTCATTATTATACTATAAAAGGGCATCAATTAGGTGTAAACAAGAACCTAAAAGGGAACTCCACTAACTACCAGGAAAAAGGGTTTGGACTGCCAAATTTGAATGAATGCTTACTTCCATTTTTTGACACTTTTTTTCCAAATTCATCTTGTGACACTACTAGTCTGACTTAAAGACCATATAAATTTAAACTATTTTGTTGCTGTTAATCCATGTTTGCATATTAGCTTTGCATAAGCTGGTGTCCTGAAACATGACAAATAAAGTTGTACTAAATACACAATATTCTTATATATAGGCCTACAATACACTTTACATTTCAAATCCAATATTAATATACTTCAAATCCAGTCTTTAACTGGGACCAACAATGGACCAACTAAGGGCATATATACACATTTTGTCCAATCAAATGTTCTTTAGACTGAGAAGATCCCTCCCACTAATGCCACCTGCCGCTCATTAGCAATAGCAAGTAGCAAGTCATGTTTTGATGGCTATTATGTTTCACCCATGCTTCTAGTTTGGGAAATACATCAACATAGAAAAGAAAACTGGTCTTCAAGCCATCCATCCCTCATGTGGTTATGAGTTGTTTGCGAAACATTCATAAAAAGGTATGTACTTTCTATCTTTCATTAATCATACTGGTAAAACCAACAAACAGCCATCTAGTGGAGTCCCATTAACATAATGTAGACATGGGTTATTAAGGTTAACCAAAACTGAAGCCATAAAATAATCTAAAATTGCAAAGGCAGCATTTTTCATTCTCATTATTTTAACTTGATGTACTAAAATAACTAAATAAAATAAAGTGAATAAAAATAAACACTAAAAGTGTTTCTTTTACAATAGCTTAAGTTCCCTTCAAGTGTTTCTAAAAAGTATCTGATATTATAGTGAAAATCTATGTTGATAATTTACATTTATTTATTATATTTATTATCCATGCATGAATATTTAGTTTGAAAAAAATAAAGAAATACATCAATAAATCAAAACATGACCTGTCTGGCCAGATGCCATTATTCATTTAGCTAAACTCATAAGAAGTCACCATTTGCGCAGTTGAATGTCAGCGGCACATATTTCCTTCCTGTTCATTGTTTTAAAGGGTGGAATTCACTTTTATTAGACTCAATATGCCAGCGGTGGCTCAGTTGAATGCAAAGTGTTGATTAGATCTGCTAACCAGGGCTTAACTAGACATTTCAGCGCTGAGAATGGTTATGATAGGTTGTGTTTATTGGAACGGTCCTTGGCATAATTCTGCATCAGGTGACTGCTGAATGAAGTATGTCAGTGGTTATACGACCACATCATGGGATTCATGTGGGTCTCCAACAAACCACTCCATATTTACTTACATTAACCACAAACATTACCCTCGAACTCTTACACATGTCTCTGGCCTGTGACCTATTACCTATTCAATTCTGTTTACTGTCATACTTGAACAGTTATTTGTAAACCACATATGCATTTAGACACACATAAAAACCAAGCTAATCTAACCACACATATAAAGAGATGTCTGTGTTGACAAAAAAAATAACCATCTACATCTGTCTGGCCTGGTTTCCCGCTGCCATTTTAATACATTGTTGGTGTTCTAAATTAATTTGTTTCAGAAATTAAAACATGTTAATTATAGAAGAGGCATTGTCAAGTCATGAGTGTGTGAACTGCATTTGTATATCAGTTTTGAACACATTAATAGATACAGGCTATACTGACTCATTTATTGATAGCAGAAAACACAATCACATAAGCTAGATTATTAAGCAAACACACAGATGTATAACTTAAGCGCACGTTCTGTGTGGCCCAGTGATTAGATTAAATAAAAATCAAATGATAGCCTATATCTTTATAACACTGTCTAATGATCACAACTATCATCATCATCACAGAAATCATCGCAGATAATTAAAGACTTACAGTCAGTCTGAAAACATTATAAAACATATGGCATATAACCACAATTGACTTCAATTACAAAGCCTGTCAGTTTAATTTCAGATTCTTACTTTGGCACTTTTGTGGAAGCGTCTTGGCGCAGCCCGATGAACTTTTGCCAAGAATTTTAATAAGGCTGTAGTCAAGTCATACGTGAACATACATGCTTCAAGTTGAGAAAAAATGGGAGTCGTTTTGCTGTTTGTGGTGATTTTTGTAATGAACAGTCTCCGTGAACCTCTGCTTCAAACGCCGGGAACGCTGTCCAGTTATCTGTGGTCTGTATGTTTGTTTTCAACACTCTTTTGCCACTTGAGAATGCGGTGTTCCGCATTGTCTTTTCAGCAATCGTAAATCTTTAGCATAATCTCCCGTCAAAACATGGCAGACAACAGATAATCATCTCTCTCTTTCGACTCGGGAAGCCTGAGGGGCTGCAGGGTGGCCAGTCGACGAGACTACACACACACACACACACACACACACACACACACACACACACACACACACACACACACACACACACACACACACACACACAAATAGAAATAGAGACACTTAGTCAGGGAGGGGGAAAAAAAACAATAATATATAGAAGAAGCTATTTGGAGGTTAATGTTAATGAGTCGTGCATTTGTATCTACCATGTGAATGGCCAGATCGGATATTGCCTGTCAAAGTTTTACATCATTGGGGGAAAAAAAGAAAAAAAACGACAGTGGTGAATGATGTAAACTCGGGCTTACCTTGAGACGTATTACTAAGCGTATGATATAAATGTAGATATCAGTCACTTTTTAAAAGAAGATGTAAGATGGCCGTCAAAAAATCAAATATAGTCAACAAATCAGAACTGGGCATCAAGACCTGCAGTGTAAATATAGAGTTGTACTTTGAACACCTTAGTAACTGCATAGAAAAACAGCATAGCAATATGGCGACTAAAGGAAAGAAAGTTCCATCTTTCAGTTAAAAGACTTCTTGGCAGAGGCATTAGCTGTTTATTTACTATTAATGGTGCATGCATGCTAGCTAAATCGTATATATATATATATATATATATATATAAAAAAAGTGTAATTTGAGTAGAACAAGCTAATTTTATGATATTATGGTTGTCAGTTTTCGAATTAGCCATCTGAATTAACAGAGTAAAATGAAATGAACTGAACATTATAATATTAGAGTGCTCGATGAATCACTTATTTTAACATTTTTGTTTACATTCATATTAAAGTTTGGAGTACATCACACTAATACGGGTATAAATTACGCCTCAAATCATGCATCATACAGGTGAAACATTACTTTTAAAGTACTTAACTCACCATACGATTCTTACCTGCTAAATGACAAAACGTGAAAACAAGCTTAAAATAAAGACTGAACCATAACTAGGGCTTGTATGTCATCAAAAGTTGGGGATGTACACTAGTCAGCATTTGAAGTGGATCAAAAAAGTTCATCAAAGTTATCCTAAGGCAAGAATGGGTATTGTTTTGGTTTTAGGTCCACTTCAAATGCTGACTACTGTATTATTTTGACCACGTAGAAACCACCTAGAACACTCAGGTACCTCCAAACATCTTTAAACTTTTAAATCATGTGATTATTAGTCCTTTCAGATGCTTAGTTTAGTCATGTGTGGGGTTGGACGATGAAAACCATGCTTTGGAAGGCTCTGTGAATCATGGTGCTAAAAGTTCACCAGTTCATCCCTAGACAGGGACAGAATGGGGCATTACGGTAATCAGACACACACTTACGTAGAGTTCAGCAGTTCACACTTGGTAAAGCAGAAAGAGGGGGCGTTCAGGTAAATGACACCAGTGACAGATGGAGTGAATGATGAGCGAGAGAAAGACAGAAGAGGAGGAGTTGAAGGGGATTCTGGGATTTTTAGGTAGGGAGAGAACACAGTTTTATTGGAGATGAGGGGTGATTTGAAGGCCAGAGAGGGAAAGGTGTGTGTATGTGTGTGACCCTAAACACAGATCCTCTTTCAAACTAATCTAAGCTTCGGAATGGATGAGCAGACGAAAACATATTCGCAAAACAGTGACTGTCTGGCGGTGAAACTGGAATTGATGTGTTAAAAATGCATTGTGGAGGAATCAACTTTTGACCCTCCGTGCTGAGCTAAAAAAAAAAAAAGTTAGTTAAACTACTACAAGCTACTTTAAAAGAAAATTTGAAACAACTGGTTAACTACTCATCAACTGGACTTCTCAACACTGCAGTTGTTTATAAAATATTTATTTAAACCGGTTCACTTACATGAAAAGACCAGAACAAAATGACTCACATAAAATTATTTGGGCTTTGCAAACCTGCAATACACAATGTATTCTTTATTTTAACCAGTTTGTTTACAATTAACGTTTTATCGGAATAAACCAGTTCGCTAAAATAAGTTATACTTACACTTTACCAAAACAGTATTTGGGAATGTAGTTGAAATTTTCTTCTATAATATATTCACTTTGCACTTTTTCAAGTTTGACACCCCCGTCCCCTGAAAAATTTCCACCCTGTTATCATCAGTGCTATGATTAACTATTGTTTTTTTTTTAACATAAGTTCAATGGAAAAATACATGCCTCTAGCTACATTTCTGCGAAACTCAAAAAACATACCTTTACACACAAATTGCTACAGTTTCCTGTTGAAATGAACACTAGAGGCAGTAAAACTCTGACAACATTAATTCCTTTTCACACAAATTATGATTTGCAGTTCCACCGTTTTGATTAATAAAGTCAAATTTTTGCATAAATACTTATGCAGTATTATGTAATGAATTCGATTCGACAATTTTAATATGCTGCAAGATTTGAAAACGGATACTTTTCAACATTGTCGTCACATATACAGCATAATATGCATGAGTTTTCGAAATCAGTAGGTTTGGTCAGTAGCTCATGAAGAGCTCAGGTACAAACTCCGTGAAACTATGGTTCAACAAAACAGCTCAAATCCTCAAATCAAATCAAGATAAAATAACATGACTTCATCAACAAATGCATTTTTACATCACTTCTGCATTTGTTAACACTTTCAGGTAGGTTTAGGGTTGGGTTTGGTGTAGGGGATATTTTCAACATGATACAGGATTAACTCTAGCGACACTCGTTGGATATTTGAATTGTGGACCACCACAATACATAGGCCTACCTGAAGCAATGTAATACAAACACAGCACGTGCCTATATCAATGTAACAAAAACATGCCAGGGTCACATATTGAACCCACGTTTTAGCGCCACACAATGGACATTTCACTTTGAAACTGCCGCAAACCGTGTAGTACGGTATGTAACAACAGTGTTGCCGAAATGTATTTAGAGGCACGCATTCCAAATGAGCCTGGGTTGATTTTTTTATAGGCTTTTAACCTTATAGAGGAAAAGAATAGAGGAAAAAAATCATTATTTGTTTTTAATTAAATGGGAAGAATGGTACTTGATGTATGGGTTTGTGTTTTTAGAGCAGTCATCCTAACGGACATAAGACTCTTAAATGCCAAAGGCAAAACTGTCTTTTCAGCGAAAATCACCTTATTTGCATGAACCTGTCAACGCAGTTTAGAAAAATTATAAAAAGCTTCTCTTCTCTTCTCTTCTCTTCTCTTCTCTTCTCTTCTCTAAATATTTATAAAATGAATATAAGGAAATCAAAGAGCATTTATATGAAAATAATGAAATGTATAGTTAAATTTGTCCAAGACAAAATTGCTCTTAATTAAGAGAAGTGTATAATTTCTGTGCAACTAGTGTCACCAAATAGGGTTGAAAAAAGGACTTTCAACAGATTCTCAAGGACTCCCATTGGTTTGACAAACATAGCCTCTGCCCAAAACTCAATGCCATTGGTTAAACCAGTGTTGCTATGTCAGGCTGTTCAAACAAACTAAGTAATTTTTGATGGTCTTAAAGTTATTTTTGCACAATAGCTCGGAAAGAAAAAAGTATTTCAACACTGAAAAAATGACCAGCCTTTAAATAAGACTTGCAGTGCATTCAAGTTCTGCATTTTTTTTTATTAAGCCTGTGACCTTTTTATTATTAAACCTGTGACATTTCTTTCTAACACCAAGAAAGCAGTTTTGCTACAACTGAGAGCTCCATTATGTCTCCTACGCAATGAAAGAACAACCTCTGAGTAATACTATTTTCCTCAAGGCAAGCAAAGAGACAGGTGTTGATAAGATTTTTTTTGTTTTGTTTTAGCATTTGGCAGCCACTAAACACACACACCCCCTGCATACACACACCTGAGGAAAGATTCTTGGTACAGATTGGTCTTGAGCATGAGTGAGTTTAAATTGTTGCATTTGGCAGCTTGTCCTGAGTTGTCATCATAGCTATGGCATGCTTTTTATAGTCTCTTTAAAGATACACAATGAGAAGTCATTTTGCTCATCCATGATTTGTGTGTTTGCGTATGTCTCAGCTATTTATTTAGAGTACTCTCCTCATGGTGTTCAAAATTATTCTGTCAATGATTTTTGATTTACAATTAGCATTTTACACGTTGCACTTTATTATTTTTTTTATTTTTTTATTAATGTAAACCCTAAAAAAATAAATATGTGTTGCTAGTTGGCCTCATGTCTTTGCAGCAGAATTATAATGGTGTATCAAGGAGAGTTGTCTATCACTTTACTAGGTGGTCAGACCAAAAAAGCAGATTAAAATATAAGACAACAAAAAACCCAAAGAGAATTTCTGGGTGAAATGTAGGTTTGGTAAGCAACCATTTAGCAACCACTCAGTCAGAATAACAGCCATATCACAGTGTTCTGCTGGTCTACCTCTTGGTGTTTGTTTCATTCTTTAAGTTAAATGTGACAAGACTCCCGTTACAAGCTGTTATGCTATGCTAGATGCTCCTTAAAGCAGGGTTCACACTGTATGGTTTCAACCAAATTTTGCAGTCTGAAACAATTTTGTGTGGTTGTAAGTGATTATTCTTATTGAAGGGAAGAACTGACTTGATTGATCAATAGAATATCAATAACCTTTGTGATGCACCTTGACTTCAGAGAAGTTCTTGCAGTGTCCGAAATTTCCATTCATCAGATGACTGCAGCCAAAGTCTTGACTATATTCTCTTTTGTACAGTCTGATATAAAATATTATGTTGAACACTTTTATGTTGAACTGCCATTGCTTTTACCTAACATATCATCTGGATCATATCATGTAGTCTGTCAAGCGACAACCATAAAATACAGTAAAAATTGTTCAATGTGCATCCAACATAAGATAGTGGCACCAACTTTTGAATTTCAATGTAGAATTTCCTTTTGCGCTCTTGCCAGTGACTACCACTACATCTTGTGTAGTCAGTCAGCAGTCAATCAGAATATAGTGTCCCATCAGGGGAATCATCTACCAAAGATCTGCCTTGAAAATACTGCGGAGAGTTTGAAGAATTGATTACGGAAGTTACTCACACAGGGCTTTCCCTTGCCTCCTTCAAACTCTCACTCTCTCTCACTTCCTCACTGAAAAAGATAGAGTGAGTTTGTCTGCGACCTGAGCTCTTGGGGATCTCTGCCTGTGTTTGTTTAGTAGGCGGGGAGCTCAGCAGAGACTGTGTGTGTTTTTGTAGCGCTCGACTTTTCCTGAGGTAATGCTGCCCTGATATGACCGCATGGGAGAAAGGGAGTGGGAATGTGACAGAGCAAGAGTGCAGCGTCTGCAGTGTCTCGACTGGTTCTTTGAGTATTTTTGCATTGTTTTGCATTAAAGCTGATGTCACAGCCTAGGCTGTCCTTAGAAGAAGTGGGATGATTCACTGGCAGTTGTAAGACAGTGAATTTGACATTTGTCTAGAGTGTTTGAGTTGAGGCTGGAGTTGAGGTCAATAGAAGTGGCTTCGGTCAGGGACTCCTTGCTGGGAGAGGAAATGGCAATGCAGGGTTGCCTTGGGTTAACCACTATAATACTGCATGCTGCATGGTTTGATTCCTACGTGGTTTGGGAGTAGGGATGGGAATTTGGAGGAATTTAAGTACTCCGGTTCCAATTCCCTAATGAGTCTAATATCAATTCTTTTAGAAAGCATTAATATGTTTTGGAAGAAAAAAAATCTAGCAACTATCAACCCATACTTTAGATTTAGTTTCTCTGAGTTTAAGTGGGAAACAATATCTTTGAAAACAATCTCTCAAGCTCTCAAAAGTTAAAAGGGTAGCACTTAAGTATAGGCACCAGTTCCCACGATTAACTAGTTGCTTATAAGCATGACTATTATTAACATACTGGCTGTTTATTAGTACTTCTAAAGCACATATTCTGTATGACCATATTCTAATCCTATCCAACACCTAAAGTTAACAACTACATTACTAACTAGAAGCAGCAAGTTAGGAGTTTAAGGCAAAGTTCATAGTCAATGGTTTGTTAATAGCGAGAATTGGACCTTAAAATAAATGAATAAATAAATAAAAATAAGCAGCAAACAACTAAGCCAAAACCATTGATAGGCATGAAGTTGCACGACCAAGGTGAGATCATTACTGTAATTTCCACAAAACCTAAGCTGAATCAGCAGGCTCAGATAGTAGGGAATAATGTGGGTCATATTTATTAAATGGTAATATTTACAGAAATTTGGTTGAAGTGTTGTGTTTTTAATGGATCCAGTTCCCAATTCCCAACGTTATATGTCAGGAACACATGTTTGTGTGTGCATTTCCGTACTTGGCTTGTCTCCTGTTTAGCTCTTTAGTACTGACAGCACTCGCCTCCTGTCCACTTTGATATACTGATACCTCAATGTGATTTAGATGAATGTGGACAGAAATTGAATTATCCCAAGCTCTGGAACTTTTCTCCACTTTCGGTCTGCCTCTTATTAAAGATGGAGAGTCAGGCTGTGCCCGTTAGATGGGTAGCATATGGATTGCTCCTCTAATTGGCTGATAGCATCTATTGGCAGGCGTACTGATTGGTCAATAAGATCGCATGGCAGGGTTTTCTGTCTAAGTCAGCAATTTGACTGACACTGATTCTAAGCCATTCTATCTCAACCATTTATATTTAGAACTTCTGAGTTCATTGCAATTTACTAATGTGAGTTCCTCTAATGCTGTGCAGTGAAATTCTTCAGCGTGAATGTTCTTTTGACAATGAAAATGTGGTGCATAGGAAAGTTAATCACTATGCTCTTTAAGAATCATGGAAAACGAAACCTTAATGGGGGTTATTCTTGGCACAGATAATAACACAGGGAATCTTTAAAGCACATCCAGATGTGATTCTCATTCTCATGATGCGGAGAGTTTTAACAGTTGATTGATATCCTAAAAGCTATCATAGGAACAATTTAGGGACTTCATTTCACTTTTTCAGTTGAGATTTGACAATGTGAATTAAAGAGTCATCTGCCAACAAGTCCATATTGTTATGTAACCATCTAGAAATCACCTTAGATTTAATAGATGAATTAATATGTGGTGAAAGAAACAATGTGACTTCAACTTAGTGCACTCTTTTGGAAATTTGGACATAAGAATGGCATCTGTGGCATCAAGACAATTGAATGACAGCATCATGACACAATACGGGTTTGCATACTTTGCATTCAAAAGCAAGTCCATAGTAGAACTATGCAAATCGAGAAGCAACCGAAGTCTTGCTACACTGAGAAGTTGAATTTCTGCCGTCGGTTTCCCCCCGATGGATGAGGTTGCATAGGTGCGAGTAGCTGAAATGTGGAATGCATTGCTGTCAACATTCAGAGGGCACATTTCTTGCATGTTTGTTTTAATGCTCTGTTTCTTACATTCTGTTACTCTTTCTGTTCTTGCCCTTTCTTTTTTCAATGTTCCTCTCGGTCTGTTGCAGGCCGCAGAGCAGGAAAAGGCAGGTGGTTGACACTAACGGTCGAACGCTGTTTTTGTGTGTGTACTGGATAAACAGGTTGAGGGGCAGAGGTGGAGGTGGGGTGTTTTTGGAGCGGGGGATGGGGAATGTTTTCCCTAAAACAATGAGCTTTCCGAGGGACTTAGCGCTGACTAGCTGAGTGTTAAAGCTGAGGGTGGGAGAGAAAAAGGGCAGATTTTTTTTTTGTTTTGTTTTTTGTTCTGAGGTTCTGCTCAAAGCTTGGGGTTACACATTTTTATTGTGCTTGTTTCTCTTCAGTGACTCGGCTCACACACTCTTTCCCTCATAACTAGCAGCCAGCCATTGTCATGGCTGTCTTTGTAATTACAGCTTGTCACAGTAGAAGAGAGCAGAGATGTGTCCAACATGCTAGCTGACTTAGCCATACAGCAGTAGTAAATCTCCTCACAGTTAGCGTCTCTAATAATCACTCAAACCTAAAAATGTTCCGTCTCACCCTGATTTTCCCTTTTACCACTGGCGCTTTGAAGATTTACACAGAATTTTAGATGTAAACAAAGGATGCTAGCTCTGCTTTAAAAATTAGCCACTTACTCAGGCAGCTGACTTGTAAGACAATATCCTGACTGAAAAAGCATGATGCTAGCATGTTGCTAAGCTAAATAAGTGTAAATATTGATTCTTTTTAATTTTGAACGTTATGTGAGTATATTTATACTTGACATTTATTCTTGGATTATATTCTTAGTGAAGTACATGTATGATGCTGCTTAAGAATCTGGCAAAAAATGTACTTTACATGCCAACATTTACATCAGGACAGCAACTATGGCTGCTGTTTTAGTAGGCAGCTCGCTGGAATTTGGGAAAAGTCTCTTTTATGTTGGTCTTGTGTGGCTTTGATAAAATCAAAATTCTTGACATAATAATGCCGATGGGTGTTTTTCATAGTTCATTATTAAAAGGTTCGTAAATCATTTTTAGAGCTGAATGACTGTTTGGAGAAAAATATGTTTGGTTTCCTAGCAGGTCTCTATAAATGGGCCGATGAAACGCTCACCTGAGGCAGACAGAAGGATATAGATAGAAACGAGAAGCTGGGAGGGGGGGCAGAGAGAAGGAAGAGAGGCAGAGTTTAAGAGAAAGAGAGGTGATCTTGAGGCCAGGATTGGGTCAGGCTTGTTGTAGCATGTTGGAGTGATACAGAGAACTGCTGCAGGGAAGCGTGAACTCACTCCCCGACATACATCTCTGTCTCTACCTCCAAACTCTCTCTCTTTCTTTCTTTCTTTCTTTCTTTTTTTCCATTATGGAAACTGTAGCTTGTCATATGTTACAATAAATTGATTGTTGCTAAGTTAAGTGAGTATGCACTCATATTTAGCTGCACTACAAGCTAAATGACGAATTACACTGAGGACACATTGTGTCCCAATTTGCGTATTTATGCATTATTCTATTCTATTTTTTGTATAAATAGAGTGAGTAGTGGGTTCACACTGAAACTGAAATTTCCAACAAGAAGTGTATTTTAAATAACCAGATAATGCACTTATTAAACTTAAAAGTTTCATACACTACTACTTTCCTTATGCAGCTGAAGAGGAGATGCAATCAGACTCTATACATCATTTGGGACACAACTAATATCTTCTAGAGAATTAAAAGATTACATAACAAAGGAATAGTCTGTTGACAAAGACATTTGGGTTTATATAACATATGAATTATCTGTTGACACGGACATTTGGGTCTTGTGAACATTACTGAGCTGGCGAATCATGTTTTTCATGAACACTAAATCAAACTGTCCCAGTTAAAACTTAAATTAAAATAACATAGTACTTCTAAAGATGTTTTAAGAAAGTGTGTTTGATTTGGTTGTGTGATGTTATGCCTGATAACATGATACAATGTGACATAAAAATAGAGATCAAGATCAATGGTTTTATCAAGCTACACACTTATTGTTGTGAAAATCTATGCCACTCCAGCTGAAGTTAATGTAGCAGTGTTGATATTTTGTTAATAGTGTCAGCACTTGAGTAAGTTATTCCCATTTCTTTTTTTCTTTTATGCGTATTATGATTTCTCCTCTTCAAGTAATTTAGAGAAATTCCTCACTGATGAAATTGTTCCTGTAATTGTTGGCTGGAGAAACAAAACAACGAAAAGTCCCACATTCCTGCAGAAGTTAGATAAATAAAGTTGGAAGGCTTAGATGTTAAAATAGAGAGAAAGCGTTATGCGTCACTTAGCTTTCCATACATCTTAACTGCTGTGCATCATTTTGTCTCTTTCCTCAGCTGTCATTTATAGAGCACTCACTCTTACTGGATTGTAGATTCCACTAAATGAACATGGCACATAACACTGTCCACCATAACACTTTTATGTGTGTGTGCACGCAGTAAGAAAATGCTGAGGTAAATGTTAAAAAATGCAACGCTGCATTTCTGAACTCTCTGTCACCCGAACCATGCTGCCTTGCAGCCATGTTCTCAAGAAACACACACACACAAGCTCACACAGAGCAATGATTTGTGACCTATTAGCCAAAAGAACACTTGAAGACCTACACACACACATTTATTTATTTAGCTTTTTAAATGAGGATAGGGAGTGCTCTCTTCTGTCTCTTCTCTCTCTCTCTCTCATGCACACACAGACACATTTTTAAACAGGTAAACTATAATTACAAGAGAATGAATCACTGGTGAATGAATTGTGCATCCGATCTTCCTCTTCTCTTATTCATCCACCCTGCTTTTTATTCCTCGTAGCCCTCTTCAAGCCTTAATGTGTGGAAACTAACAACCCCTCCCCCGAAATGTGTGTTCTTCATATTTTCAGGGCTGTTTATGAATCTTCTCAGCTGTGTGGTACGGGGTGTGAGTGTGAACATGGATTTCTCAGGGCTTTTAGTGTGTGTGTGTGTGTGTGTGTGTGTGTGTGTGTGAGAGTATGCTTTCAGGGTTTGGTGTTTTTGCGAGAGTGTATATCTCGCACAATCTTGGCTGAGATCACACTGGACCCAAGTGGAAATATTTAACATGCACACACACACAGGAATTTACAGCATATCTTCAAATATGACCTTTCAAATTTGACAGTGTTACATGTCCACTGTGAAGAAACTACCCACCTTAACTTTGCTGTCTCGTTTCACAACTGTATTTACTGTATTCGGTAGACAAAATCTAAAACTTGTGGCATTGCATAGTGTGCTAACAGGACTTCAAAACAAGACTTCAATTAACTTGGAAAAATTTAAAAATCGAGTTTATTTCAGTTGAAATCCACCTGCATGATTTTTTAGCTCAGGTCAGTTAGTTTTTGACGATGATCTATGAGGTAGGGTTAGTAACAGTTCTGGAAGTGTGGCTTTAAACCGCTCTAGGGAACTGTAATGCACCTCTAAATCAATGTGATTCAATTAGGCTTTCTACAAACCCTGGGTGTGTGAATGTGTGTTTGAGCCGATAATTTAAAGAGGCCCTTGCCTCTTTTCAAGCTCTCATTGGGGAAGAATAAGTAACTGGAATTGTCGTAATTCTAGAGCCGTTTCTTCAACTATTCCCAGAGTTCTTAGACACAGACACACACACACACACACACACACACACACACACACACACAGAGAGGTCAATACAAATAAGAGTTACTGAGTGTGTGTGGTTATTGTACACTGTCATTTATTCCACTCACATTGTATACCGTATATTCATAAAACAGCGTGTTTGTGTTTATATGTGTGTGTTTGACTGTCTGAATTGGATGCACAGGCTCTGAATTGATTGAGCAGTGAATGCTACATCCCTTGGGTGCTTTGGGTGAGTCAGTTGTTTCAGTTTTGTGGGCTCAACAATAGGCTTTTGTCATTGTGCGTGAGTGTGTGTTTATTCTTGCTTGAGTGGTTTTTCTCTCTTGCAGTTAAGATTTGAATTATTGCTTTGTATGTGAATTATTTATATATATATATATATATATATATATATATATATATATATATATATATATATATATAATCATTCAGAAATGGTAAATGTTTTCTTCTATCATTGTACGGGGTGAATAAGAGAGTGTTGACGTGGCCCCAGTAAGTATTTGGACACTATAAAATGCCTGGATGTCACTGCATCAGATTTGATATTAAATTGGTTAACTTGGTTTGGTATGTTTTTATTTAATTCATTGTAATTCAGGTTAATGCCACAACCCTTTCTACTTTTTAACTTGGTCACTTATATATTATAAATAGGTTATGAGCATATTTAAAATTTCTTTTAACTAAAAAATGTGTAATTCCTGATATCATAATGAAAAAACTTTTGCATAATCACTTATTATTAGAGTTAGTTTTGAGACAAAACTTTTGTCTTTTGAATTTAAAGTCGTGTGGTGCAACCAATGTTTGAAGCAAATAAACAGAGGACAATTTAAAAGACTATACTGTATACTATAACTGTGTCAAGGTCAATGTGTTTCTCTTAAATTTCAGAAAATTTAAATTTCAGATAAGTTTTATTACAATGCAAGATTAGATCAGGTTGCAAAATGTCATGTGCTGCAACTCCTCCAAACTAAATATTTATGAATAATTTATGATATTTAAAAAAAAAGGTTCAGAATAAGGAATAATACAAATATTAATATTCACCCTTAAAATAATTTGAACCAATTACTTATTTTAGTTACATTGTGTGTGTATATGTGTGTGCATAAGTATGTGTATATATATATATATATAATATTAAAGAATGTAAAGTATGAACACGTGTTCAATATGTTAGATTAAATAAATTTAGCTCATTATACACACACACACACATATATATATATATATATATATATATATATATATATATATATGAATGAGTATGAACATATTTGATTTTTTTTTCGAAACCAACATGAACAGCAAGATTGCATTCCTAAGAATTTGCCAAGTGTTTTAACTTGTTTTTTTAATACTTTTCTTATTGATCTTCATTCATATTTAAATGTGATTTTAAGCATATACATTTATACAGCTGTATATCTGCAACTGTGTACCTGAAGGGTATTTGATATCTTTAGATTAGTCCAGGTGCAACGTTGGGGGAGAAAAGAGGGTAGAGATACAGCCTTGAGCTAATAGCTCACGGCTAGACCCCCTCAAAAGTCTCAACCTGATGCCTTATTCCCATCATACCTGTTTTAACCATCGAAAGACACACATACAACACAATTGTCCTCTGTAGACTAGAGCGTTTCACAATGTGACTGCCCTACATATAGGGCAGCATTTTGGAATGAAAGGTAAGATTGTGTGTGTATTCATATCCTGAAAGGCCACCTGCACTCAACGTTCCTGAAGTTCCTGGTCTGTGACACCCGGCAACCCCCCTCCTCACCCCTGCACCAGCTCTCTAATCGTCCCGTCCAGAACAGGCTCTTGGCTCTTTTGGATTGCTGTAACCGATACAAAATACTTTCTAACTATTACAAAACGTTCACTTAAGGTTACAAAATGCTCCCCTGCATGTGACCCCATGGCAGATTAGTGCTCACATACACTCCTCAATTTACCCCACACACGCAATCCTCTGACCATAGCGCTTGCGCACGTGGCCCTATTGCCATGGAGACGGGTGGAAAGGTGAGTGGCGGTGTCCGGGTGATTGACCGCGGTTCGAATTGCAAGCCGAGAGACTTATGCGTACATGTCCAGAGGCAGCACGTGTATAGCATGATTGTAGATTCTGACGTCTTCTGAAGGCAAGAGAAATTTCCAGCCTTGATCTTACAATGCATCCTCAACATTAAAAGTTTGATGTTTTCAACTTTTAAATAAGATAAACGATGATTGTTGGGGACTTAACAGATTATGCATCAGTACAACAACATTATTTCTTACTTTACATGCAGAAAGTTTAGAGGTGATTTGCATAACAGAATCTAATCTAATTTTGGAAAAAGTGGAAAATAATGTTAAACTAAATCTTGCCCATTTTTGATTTAGGAATTATTTTGAGTCATATACAGACTTATGGAAAAAAATACATAAATATAATAAATAATGCTGATGGGGAAAATATATGTAGTAATTACACATACCCTAACCCAGATGCTATATCTTAGCCATAACCATCATAAATCCTAACCATGATTTACTCACCCTCAGGCCATCCTAGATGTATATGACTTTCTTCTTTTTGAAATTGATACAATAGGAGTTACACATATATTATATTCATTCATTACACAGAGACTGATATATTTCAAATGTTTATTTCCTTTAATTTTGATGATTATAACTGACAACTAAGGAAAGTCCCAAATTCAGTATCTCAGAAAATTTGAATGTAACTTGAGACCAATTCAAAGAAAGGATTTTTAGAAATCTTGGCCAAATAAAAAGTATAAAAATGAAAAGTATGAGCATGTACAGCACTGAATACTTAGTTGGGGCTCCTTTTGCCTGAATTACTGCAACAATGCGGCGTGGCATGGAGTCGATCATTCTGTGGCACTGTTCAGGTGTTATGAGAGCCCAGGTTGCTCTGATAGTGGCCTTCAGCTCTTCTGCATTGTTGGGTCTGGCATATCGCATCTTCCTCTTCACAACACCCCATAAGGTCAAGTGAGTTTGCTGGCCAATTAAGAACAGGGATACCATGGTCCTTAAACCAGGTACTGGTAGCTTTGGCACTGTGTGCAGGTGCCAAGTCCTGTTGGAAAATGAAATCTGCATCTCCATAAAGTTGGTCAGCAGCAGGAAGCATGAATTGCTCTAAAACGTCCTGGTATACGGCTGCGTTGCCTTTGAACCTCAGAAAACACAGTGGACCAACACCAGCAGATGACATGGCACCCCAAACCATCACTGACTGTGGAAACTTTACACTGGACCTCAAGCAACATGGATTGTGTGCCTCTCCTCTCTTCCTCCAAACTCTGGGAACCTAATATCCAAAGGAAATGCAAAATTTACTTTCATCATAGAACATAACTTTGGACCACTCAGCAGCAGTCCAGTACTTTTTGAAGCGAGATGCTTCTGACGCTGTCTGTTGTTCAAGAGTGGCTTGACACAAGGAATGCGATAGCTGAAACCCATGTCTCGCATACGTCTGTGTGTAGTGGTTCTTGAAGCACTGACTCCAGCTGCAGTCTACTCTTTGTTAATCTCCCCCACATTTTTGAATGGGTTTTGTTTCACAATCCTCTCCAGGGTGCGGTTATCTCTATTGCTTGTACACTTTTTTTTTCTTCCACATCTTTTGCTTCCCTTCACTTCTCTATTAATGTGCTTGGACACAGAGCTCTGTGAACAGCCAGCCTCTTTTGCAATGACCTTTTGTGTCTTGCTCTCCATGTGCAAGGTGTCAATGGTCATCTCTTGGACAACTGTCAAGTCAGCAGTCTTCCCCATGATTGTGTAGCCTACAGAACTAGACTGAGAGACCATTTAAAGGCTTTAAAGGTGTTTTGAGTAAATTAGCTGATTAGTGTGGCACCAGGTGTCTTCAATATTGAACCTTTTCCAGAATATTAAATTTTTTTGATATACTGTGTGGGATTTTCCTTAGTTGTCAGTAAAAAACATCAAAATTAAAAGAAACAAACATTTGAAATATATCAGTATGTGTGTAATGAATGAATATAATATAAAAGTTTCATTTTATGAATGGAATTAGTGAAATAAAAACTTTTTGAAGATATTCTAATTATATATATATATATATATATATATATATATATATATATATATATATAGTGAATGGGTGTTGATATTTTGTAGTCCAATTGAAGTAAAAAAAAAAAAAAAAAACAACCGCGTCCCTCCATCATAAAAAGTGCTCCACATGGGGCTCCAGGGGGTTTATAAAGGCTTTCTGAAGTCTATTGTCGCATTAAGTGTAAGAACAAATATCCATATTTAAAACTTTATAAACAGTAATGTCTAGCTAACTATTGTATGCATGCGCACTAGAGATTGGCACCTTTAACCTTTTCTAATCATATCCACATTATTTATGTGTGCCACAAAAGTTAAGTGCAACAAAAAGTCAAGTGCCACCAAGTTTCAGACCATTTCAATCATTCGTACCATTGCGTTAATATACATTCATTGGCTTTCATTGGTCTAGTACAACATTAGGCTTAGGCTATGTATTTGAGTAACAATATTAAGATGAAATGAACAACATTGAGATAAAATTAAAAATTAATTATTGGATCCTACAAATTTTAAATAGAGGGATGCGACTGATTAAAAAAAAAATCAGGAACTCAACCAGGAAACCAATATATGAATGGTAACCACACCTCCGCTTTGTCTGGAAAACAGCACCGAAGACATTTTATGAGATGGCTCCTTTTGTATCATATGCAAGAAAAGAAAATCATATGAGTTCTAAATGACATGAAGATGAGAAAACGATGACAGGATTTTTAGTTTCGGGGGAAAAATTCCTTTAAATTTTAAAGTGACATGACAAAAGTGTGTGTGTTTGACATTGTGCGACGTGGCCGTGTGTCAACGTGCTTGTTATTCTTCTCCTCCTAGCCCCTTTCTTTCCTGTGCACCTCTGTCCACCCCCACTTTCCCCTGTGTGCGCCAGAGTGTTTTGTTTACTTTTGGGAACTGGGAGCTCAGGTGACGTTCAGCAGGAGGAAGCAGTGCGGTGGAATTCCAGGGAATTTTCTCCCTCTTGTGTCTCTCAACACGGAAGTTTACATCAGCCAAAACCAGTCAGGCTTCTGTTTCTCTCTCTCTCTCTCTCTCTCTCTCTCTCTCTCTCTCTCTCTCTCTCTCTCTCTCTCTCTCTCTCTCTCTCTCTCTCTCTCTCTCTCTCTCTCTGCTATCTCAAATTTAGGCCACAATCTGGCTATATGATGGCTAATATTTTTACATATTCTGCATACAGGCCAGACAGAGGCTAGTTGTCATACATTTTACTCCATTTCTCAGGGTAATTCTCAGGGTTTATTGTTTAGCAGTGATGTTTTAGCTTAAAAAATATTATAACACATTTGCACCATTTTTTGCCTTGGGGAAAAAAAGTATGTTGAATACACATGACCAAACTGGAAAACTGATCTCATTTGCTCATTGGAGAAGGCAGTAACTGCAGTATGAATGGACAGCGATAATTATATACATTAACATCCAACTTTGTTTCTCATGAATCAATCTCTTTCCGCTTCTCATTAAGTTTAAATTCATACACACTTTTCTTAGAAATGATGTAATCACTGTTGCAGGTGCAACATTTGGTAAGACTAGAGAAAAGTTGTTCATTGTTTTGGGTCTTTTAAACAGTCAATTTTTGTTTCTTGTGTTGACTAAAAGTATTGATGCTAAATCTTTCCGTAGCGGGACAGTTGCTCGGTTGTTTTCAAAACAGAGCGGTTTTTCCAGTAACAAGCTAAAGTAGCAATGTACCGTGACAGAACGCTACATCACTGTTTTTAATGTCACATTATTTGAGCACATAGCTTTGTAGCCGAGCGAGCTGAGGTAAAAACAAACCTTCTCTTAGTCATATGTAGCATTGAGAAATTTGATACATTTAAGTGAAATAGGTTAAGAAGCTACAGTTCCAAAAGGTCGGTTTCCCAACACTTTTTGTTTTCTTATATTTTAATGAAAGGGTTGTGTGTGTGGTAGTTTGCATTTTGAATTGTGACACAAAGGCAGCTGTTTCTTTGGACCACTATATGTAAGCCGTCCACCATATTAGAATGGTCAAAGCAGGTCTGTGAACACTCGAGAGCAAGTTGAATGTGTGTCTGCAATGATTATACACATGTATGAATATCTATAACTGCCACAGACTTCAGCAAATGATACCTAAGTAACTAACTCAATACAAGACATTAGCTAATACAACAGTAAAGTGTTACCATAGTATAAAAACCTGTAATATTGAGGTAAAATAAAAACACAAACCAACACATTCTTAACTTTGAAAGGTTGTCAAAGTCTGTTGAATGTGACATCTGTGTATTATTTATCTATGGTACCACATGCACCATTCACAAAGAAGCCAATTCCAGAATGCTTTGCAATAAAGCATTAAAATAATTAATAAATTAATCCAAGATGGTGGACGAGGTGACAGTTGATTATATAAAAAAAAAAAAAAAAAAAATTCCTTAAATTATTCCGTGTATTTAAAACGAACTTCTACAAGCTATATTTGTGTGCGTTTGTTTACTTCCTAGAGTATTGGGCTGTTAGCTTAGCAACATGCTAACATCAAATTCTACTGAAATAAATTGGTAGTTGAGTTTTACAGTTCTTGAGTACTATTTGTACTAGCGGTATGCATTATTACAATCTATGTTGTCTGTTCCAAATTGGACTTTTGTACATTCTGTGGTGATTGGGATCATCTCTTAAAAGGAATCTAGCAAAACAATAGATTTTTAGAACAGATTTGTGTGTGTATGTGTGTACATATCTGTAAGAGATTTTTCTGCTGCAGTATCTCATAAACTTGGGACAACATTGCTACATGTAGAAACACACACACACACACACACACACACACACACACACACACACACACACACACATACATTTCCAGCCATGCTATTGGACATGCTGAGGGCTAAAGAGACAAAACTATTGATGCGATCAGTGACTTTATGATAGATGGGTATTTTGTTGCTGATACATGCAGCGCCTACGGTCATACATAGTCACACAGCCTAGAACTAAATTTGATAAATAAATTAAAGATCGCATCTCACAACACTAGATACAACTGATGTCACCTTTCTGTAACTTTACCTCAGGACATCTGCACGAAGTGTCCGTCTGCATTCTCGGAGGGGCTTATATCACCTAAACTATGCTCGCAGATCATTTTCACAGTTTTAATGACACTGTTTTTTCAGTGATCGCATAAGGAATACTCAAACAGACAAAACACACATACTTTCTAAGACTGTATAAATAGAAATTATTTTGACATGTCTTCACAGAAGGCTTTAATACTAATATTTGGTTAAACATGCAGCTGAACACACATTAGACCCACACACACTCATGAGCATACACATTCATGCTGTGATGTGTGGATGTGTCGGAGTGAAAGAAAGACGAAGGGAAAGAGAGAGGGAGTGATCCTGTATCCGTGATCCTGCTCCTGTGTTGTTCTTCTGGATTGGACGTTGTCAGGGCAGACAGATTCGTGGCACTTTGCCAACAAGAAATGTGTATATGTGTGTATGTGTATATATATATATATATTAAATGTGTTATAAAAAAGTACAGTGATAATAGCAAATATCTATAAACAGTTCTTGTAAATTGTAATATTTCACAATATTATACTGTTTATATTGTATTTTGATCAAATAAATTCAACCTTTTTTATCTCTTTGATTGCAATTGTGTGTGTATATGTAAATAAGAACTATGTAACTGGACACAGAGTTGAAATAATGTAGGAACAACCTCATTGTAATAAAACTGTTATAAAAACTTTGAGTTGTGTAATAACAATGTCGTAAAACTGTTATGACATGTATATTACAGTATGTATTCTTTCTTTTGTGTTCATTCACAAAGCCTTTTCGGCTTTTGTGATGCTTAATGATTTTCTTTTTCCTCTGTTTTCACATGTAATTTGATGCACAGCTGTACATTTAAAGCACTGTGATGTAGAAGAACATAACCCCTTTTTTTGTCTTTCTCTGTCTTTCACTAGTGTTCTCCCCTGTGTTAAGTAATGCGTCTGACAAGACAATACTCGTGTAAGCACAATGAAGGACATCTAAATCTGTACCTCAGGCACCGTCTCTCTCACTCACTCCATCTGTCTCATCCAGCACAATAGCCCTAATGAAAAAGAGACGCACTGTCTTGGCTTCAGACGATCGTGTGTGTGTGTGGAAATGGAGCTCGTATTTAGACCTGTATGAATTCTTTCTTTGAAACAAGGCTCTTTAGAGAGTTACTAGGTGGCTCTAAATGTTATGTTCAGACCAATCAATCAGGTCGTTGTGGATGAAACCAAAGCTTTTACATGCAAAAACTAATTTACCCCCTTTTTTATTTCTTGCTTGCTTTCTCTTTCTGCACTCTGCAAGGAATTAAAATGGAGTTATGATACAATTGCCTAAATTTGTTCATGCCGAGAAAGGTCTGTACAAATTATACACAATGTACTGTTATTTTGAAGGAATTTTCCATATAATATATTATATATTACATTACAACCACGGTATATACTTGGATCATAATAAGCCAGCAAGTTCTTTACAATCCACTTCTGGTTCCACTGACCATTCCCAACATTACTGACCTCTGTAGTGAATTTGCACACATGGTATAGCCCAAGTCAGATGATCCAGCACCTCACATTTGATTTTCTGGTTATGGCATTTTGTAAATCCATATTCTCAATGCATCAATATTTTTTTTTTTTTTTGGGATCCGCTCTCACACCTATTCATCGGCATGGGAAATAAAATGTTTCTAATATGCTTTTCGCAGCTAGTGTTTTATCTGCTTTTCCTGATCTTATTCATGACAGTGTAGAACAGACAGGAGGCCATGTGTGTGAGAGAGAGGGGGTGGGATTGGGATTGGGAAAAGTCCAAAAACCGGGATTCGAACTCGGGACGCCCGAAGTGCAACGGCGCTACATGTTGCACGCTGCCCACGAGGTTATCTGCGACGACGAGTTTTAGTTTTTTAAATGCTTTTTTAATGTTTTCTCAAAGTTTAGTTTACATTTTATTTATACACTGGAAAAAAGATAAAAGCTTACATTCAAATGTACCTTTCCCTTATTTCCTTGTAAAAACCCCTCGCTGAAGAGACTATGTTTTGAGCAGAGTAAGCAACTTCCTGTTGTGGACAACTCAGAATACCTTAGCATCAGTTGTGCACGGGCAAACACTACTCACAGTTTCGCTGGAACTGAATCTAGTTGATCGCACTCTCTCTCTCTCTCCGGAATGACATGAATATGCCCCTATCTCTCTCCGCACTGACAGTATTCTTCCACACAATGGCCTAAAATTACCCCTAACGTTGACTGAGGGCAAACTAATTGCAGGTGTAATAGTTGGACTGACTTGGGTGTGTGTGTGTGTGCGCTGAAGATTAAAGTCGTATTTGAGGTACACCACCGTCTGCCATTCAGACCTAATCCTGCAGGCTTAAATTATTACAGTCGACAACAGGAACTTTAGACCACACCCACACGCCAGTCACCCTTCACCTCGTTTATGGATAGGTTAACTTTCTTTGTATGCATTTGTATAGGGCATTTCATTAATTCTCACCATCTCAAGTAGCCTGAAGCTAATAACGCTTTGTTTATCTTGGTTCTATAGCCTTAAACGCTGAGCTGCCTCAAATGGGAAAGAGACAGAGGGCATTTGATCCACCGATTTAAAGTAGTTTTCCACGGTACAGTACGTCTTTATGAAAGCTACACCGATTATTCACAATGCGGCGATCAGACTCCGCAGTTCGTCAGCTGAGCGGCCCGCTTACCCCTCTTAATATTAATTAAGGCCTTTCTCTTCCAAAGGTCTTCTCTTCTTTCTTCAAGAGAAGTGTTTCAGGCTCAAGTGACGCCTTGGAGCGAGTGTGTGTTTCTGAGCGTGTGAGTCTCGTGGTCTTGGCGCAGCGGTGGGCTTTCGGAGCCATTGTCCAGGCTGGCTTTTGTGTGATGGATGAATGACCACTCAATGGAAACCGCCAAGATCACATCTAATTCCAGTTGGGCTATTTCAGGAGTTGAAGTGGTGTTAATTTGCCTTTTCTAGATGTTTGACTGTATAGCTTTAGATGTTTGGCTTCAAAACAAATGATTGCATTATGAGTTTAAATCCCAAACAGCTACTGTGAAACTGTACTGTGAAATTGATTTAATGCAAAAATGCCATTATATTTTAATAAAACCTGAGAGATTCCTCTCCCTCCATTCAAAGTCCATTGCACTGAAACTTTGACAGTTCAAAAAGTTTATAAAAACAAAAATAATCCATATGACTCAAAAACCTAAAACTAATCATTTTCGAGTGTTACAGCATAATAAGACGGATGGTTGATTTTCATCTGTTCCTCAAACAGAGCCATCCTTGGTTTTGAACGTGTAATACAATTTTTAAATAAACTTGATTGTGTTTATGTATGTCTATTGTATGCTATTTTATTTTGAGAAAATGGTTAGGTTTAGGGTTTGTCATTGGACCTTAAAATAAAGTGTGACCTTATATTTATAGTACGGTAGACAGTTTAAAGATGATAAAATTCCCATGCCTTTTGTGCTAATGTATTGACGCCAAAACTTTTTGTTTAAAGCAATGCTTTACCGGTCATGTCGCAATAAAGACAATAGAGGGTTCTTTTGGCACCTGTATAGTGACATGTCTTTCTCTTGGATATGTGACAAAATCAGATGCCTTTGTGGAAGTGAGAACAGCTTGACAGGTAGCACGTTTGATTTATGTATTTCCCCGGTTCACGCAGATACTAAGCTGCATGAGCAGTACAATGTGCTGTTTGTGTTAAAAACAGCAGTCGCGTATTATTGCATTAGCATAGCTAGCACTAATGCTAAATGAAAAACCTTTATACTAAACAGCCAATATCAAATACAGTTTCAATGGTGGTTGTGTGTGTGTGTTTGAGGAATTTGGAGTCAGGTTTACTCGTTATCATACATATTTGACTGCATATGAACGACTTTAGATGTTTTGCTACACAAATGTTTGCTTAAAAATTCCAAAACTATTTGTGTAAAAAATAAACAGTCAAACATTCAGTTGCCTTCAGCTCCTGTAAAAGTTGTTTGGAGAAGAGGGTTTTTGATCTAATTTGTCAGTATGTTTGTGTGTTTAGGAAATTGTTGTCAAAGACTTAATTTTTTTATTTATTTTTTTAAACATGCTATGTGTACCATGTAATGAGCAATAAAAATTGCTTGTATTGCTAATATTGACAGGTTTGGCTTCTTTCTAGTCAGTCAGGTGCGCTCTTCTGGTTTGTAGTAGACTTGTAAAGTTCTTAGAAGTTGTGTTATGGAAAACTAAAATAGCTATTCATAGAAGTTGTGTCTGTGGTTCTTTGATAGAGAAGTTCCTTGAAAATTTAGGTGGGGGCAAATTTTCCAATCTGCGATGTATCGATTTCATTTGAATTCAGTCCCGTAAACGGATTTTCACTACTTTTGAAAACACAGACATGTCATAAGGAAAGTAGGGGTTCTTCGTCTGCACGTTTGCTTCTATGAGCTGGTGCAGGGCTTTTGCAGAAAGCTGTTAGTGGTGGTATGAGTGTGTATGGTGATATAAGCAATCTGTCACACGCAACAATGCGATCACAATAGTATTCGTAGATGTTTGTACACACAGTGTAGTCCAAAATTATTATATGTTTGGATAGAAACTGATACGCACAATATCAAAGTCTTGAAAACTAAAACTTACAAAAAAAAAAAAAAAAAAATATATATATATATATATATATAAGCAATAAAAAAACACATTAACCGTTACATTCACTACCAGCTGAATGTTTGGACAAACTCACTCATATTTTATTGTTATAAATTTCACATTTTAGAATAATAAAAAATCATGAAAACTAATAAGCCAAATGTAAATATGGTTTTATATGGTAATCAAATCTCATATTTTAGCTTTCAAAGTAGTCACCTTTTAGGAAAATGCTATAAATCTCAAATTGTGTAATTGTGCAAATGTAGCCATGTTGAATGATCTTTTATTGAAACATCTATGCATCAGAACGTCACAGTAACCGAACACATGCAGAGATGAACAAAACGAGGGACTGAGAAAGGGAGTGAGGGGAATGGAAATACACCTGTTCATCTATTCATTTCAGTCCTTTAGTCATGGCACCGGTTGCCAAGATACACAGATCACTTTATATTAAATTTCTCCTACTGAGCTGACACTTGACAGTAAATTATCGTGAAAGCCTTGTTAATTGGATGTGTGTATACGTGTGTGCTCAACTGTCAGATGCATTTCAACTCGGGCTACATTCATAAAAAATAGTCTCTCCAAACTTTGCAAGTCAATCAGCCCGAATAATTTTCACCATTAATTTCCAAAATCACCAGAAAATGAATTCATTTGATTAATTATCCCTGTTACAGCCTATGTTTTTTTCTTCTTCAAAATAACTCCCAGGCAATCTCGTGAACTTCTATCCAGTGATTAATGTCTGTGATGAAGAGGCTGTTCAACTTTAAAAGCTTCCTGCTTGTTGAAAGTAAACTATTTTCCTCAGACGAAAAAAACAACAACGTTTGCTAATGGTTGCAGCTTGTTTCCAGACCGACTGTGCACTTGAGGGAAGGTTTGGATTAAAAAATACCATTAGAAAATCATTATTTTGGGCGAAAACCTCCCAGTTCTTGGTGAATTCCGGGTGTGCTTTCACGTGTCGTTGTTCGAGGCGGCTGTACGTGTCATTAACGACTCCTAGCCTCATTAAAATGTTTTTGTAACCGCTATCTTTCCGCAGCAGTTCTTCCTCTGCAGACAGTTTACCATAAACACAATAAACAATTACTCACGTAATTGAGCCTCTCTGGCAGCGTTTTTTTTGCAGAGGGCAGGGTTTCTGGTTCTAGTATTGGTCTGATCTGAGGCAGTGGAAGAGTGTGATGAAACCTGTTGAGCTGGGCTCTGTCGGCGCGTCTGCACTGTTGCTCTAGCAGGCCCTCGGGACCTCCGGCGGACAATGAAGACCCTTGGGGAGGGGAGAGGAGAAGGAGGGCCGAGGGGTTTGGAGGTGTTTGTTATTCATGAGCTCAGATCAGCACATGGTGCCCTGCCTGTCTCAGTGTAAACACTACTAGCATGTCTTGATCAATTAACCTCCCTCCTATTCAGAAAAAAAATGGCAATGTTTTATGTTTTGACTCAATATAGACACTATGTATCTTCTGTTATCTAAAAGCTACTCTATATCGAATCGGTAAAATGCTGCAACAGCCTGAAAACTGTTAAAAAGAAAAGAAAAGAAGAAAAACAACAACTTGTAATGCAGTTATTATAACAAATGACTTGTAATACACAAGCCAAACTTCAACAAACTCATTGACCATTTTTTACTTTGCTTAATTCTGTGGTAAAATCATTGCAAAGACAGTTTTTGTAATGTATAATAATATTGCATGCTTGTGAGAATTAATATTACAATGATTATAGTTTATAATCACATTTTTTTTATTATACAAATTATATGTGTGTTATGTATTTTTCTATATATAATAGTTGTAGTGTATATTTATAATATGCGTTTTCACACAGGGTCACATTTAATTTTTATATTTTATATATTACTTTTATTTTACGTATTACTTAATAATACTTTTAATGCACACACATACGATTTATAACAAGAAAGTATTTTAATACATTATTAGTTAATAAACACATTAAAATACACATTGTATTAAAAATTACTTATTGCACTATATAATACATACAGATAATCTATTCTACATGTTAAAGTATTTAATAAATTATTTATTTATTACGTGACATTACTTGGGTTCATACAATAAAGATAATTAATATATGAAAAAAATCTTGTAATTATTTAATATAGCTTTTTAAATACTTTTACATTTTTAGTTTTCATGTTTTTATGTATGTTGGCTTGTAATTAATTTCATGAGACGTTGATTTTCACAGGTTTATTTTCATGTCAGTTTTCATCTTTTCTCGGCATGGAATCCTTCCATTGGAGACCTTCCCATGCCATTGTCCTGCATTTATCCATCACTCTTTCTTTTCCCATTTTCCTTCTCTCTTATCTCTTTATCTCAGTATCACACATTAGTTTATCACCAGCTCGTCTGTGCTAGCAGAGATAGGTGATTATAGCTCCTCATTACAGCCCTGGATGTGTATGAGTGTTCAGCTTCTCAGGAGAACCAGAGGGTGGTCCCAGTTCCCAGCACTCTTGGGGGACTCTCCTGAGACCAATACAAGCTCGATTACAGCATTAAGGAGCATCATAGTGCTAATCACAACCAGTCAGAGCAGGAGACAGTGTGTGTGTGTGTGTGTGTGTGTGTGTGTGGAGGCGGGTCAGTGGGATGTTAACTGGGCTGTTAAGCGAGTGTATTGTGTGTGCTGGATGTATAGTGCTGCTTCAGTGTTTCTCTTTGACCTCTCCACCTTGTCTTTCAGAAGCGCAACATTAAATTAACACGCTAATAACTCTCAAGCTTCTGAGTGTAAACGTACGCTAGCTAGCATGCTGAAGCGTTATGTTCCAATCCTTTCAAAACATCAGATTAAAGTAAAACATACAGTTTCCCTCCAAAAACATGATGCTAATACCTTTTATAAGGTGTGACTGAAGTGTGTTTTGGCCCATTGTGTATGTCGGTATCGTTTTGGCATAAAATCCAAACCCATAAAATCACGCTTGCTAGTTTTGTTGCGTCGAGGTTGAAAGATATCCTTGCGTAGAAGGTTATAAAGCGCTTCAGTCACCCTACATTGACCTGCGACGTTGCTAGCGTTTATTCAGCGCTCCCTCATTTGAATGCTAAATACAGCATTGACAACAAACTTGAAGCATGTGAAATCAGTCTGAGATTGATTCCCATCCCCTTCCATCGCTCGTTTCCTGTTCTCCTCTTCGTTCAGCCATCCGTTTGATTTGCTGTTATAGGCATCGGTTTGTCCCTGGAGAGTGCTGTCTTTTAAACTGCTGTAATAGGGTCAGGCTAATATCAAACGAATGACAGCTTCTCTCTTTTCATTGCTAAAAAGGCTAAACTGGTGCATATGTGTCTAGCGTTCCTATGGCTGCCAGCTGAGACCCCTGTGGGACGGCGGGGCCTTCCTCTCCATCTGTTCTGGTGGGTGTAACTCCCCCCGATTACCCCGTCCAATTTGTTCTGGGTTGTGTTTACAGCCTAAAACCTGCCTAGCGGTTTGCTTCTAATTATGACCTTAAAGACCTAATAACCGGTGTGTTTATAGCTTTGTGGGAGTGTGTGTGTTTCCATTTCACTCATTGCTTTGGCTCATGTTCTGATTAGTTATTTTACAGCGTGTGTGTATGGTACATTGAGAGAATGAGATCTTTAATTAGGAACCATGTGTGTGGCTTTCTAGAGTGTGCACAGCTCATAAGTGCTACTGTCCAAGATATTAGCATTAAGAGAGACCTGTTGAACTGTGGGAATTTTTTTAATCATTTATAGGTATGTGGACCTTAATGTTTAAGTGTACACTAGGAACTGTTTTTACCTGATCTGACATAAGCTAATAAACCAAGAAATCCATATTTTAATCATTAATGAGTGGTTTAAATGGTAGATCTTCATAATATTTTTAGACGACGACGACGACAACAAAAACCTTTGTTTTAAACAATAAATCTATATATAATCTATATATAATATAAATGTGTGTGTGTATATATATATATTGTGCAGTAAATCATTTTGAAATTATTGGTTAACATTTATTTTGTGTCCTTGTTACAGAGTATTTATACATTTAAGTATGGAGTAATATTAATTAACTACATGTACTTACTATATAGTTAGGGTTTGGATTAGGGTAACTTGCATGTAATTATTACAATTCACGTAAAAATAGCTTCAAATTCAAATAAGATTTGAATTTACCTTTCACCTGCAATAACTGATAGTTTTGAAATTTTGACACAAGTTTTTAGAGGAAGAAGACAATAAAGTTTTATATAAAAACCCTTATGCATTTTGCATGCATAGGTGTATACCAAAATGTATAGAAATATACATCTGCACTTCACAGATGTAGGGAAAACACACCTGCAGATGAATGATCATGGTGAAGAAATGGTGTTTTTGTCGATTCACTCTGACAGCTTTCACATTCTTTTTTTTTTTCTGTCTGTACTGTACACAAAGATTTTAATTAGTTTGCTTTTACTAACCTGCATGCCAATCAAAATGGCAGCTTTAGTGCACCAGCAGCCCTTTGCATCCAACACAGTGGACTTAGTATGTTGACACTGAAGTTTGCGTGTGCCATAATTCCAACTATGGTAATAAGTCTTGGTTTAACACGACCACAGAGGTGTCATGACCTGTGTGAGGCCTGGATCTGTCTCCTCCTATGTGTCTGTGTGTCCTGTCCTCACAGCAGGATTAGATAAATTACCCCGCCTCGTCTCACTCATGCTAATAGCCCTGATGAGGCAGAGACATGCTGGATGAATAGAGCCTGCCTGGAGGGGGCCATGTACCCCTTTCAAATGAGGGAGGGGGTCCGGGGTTTGTGTGTGTTTGTGTGTTTTTCTCTTGGGTGTAGTTGTATGTGTGTATTGTTTGAGAAGCCCATAGGCTTTTCCACTTTGGAAATCAAAGGTGGTCCATGTGAAGCCTGAAAACTAGAAGTTCTTTCAAAGGGTAGGTATTTAGCCGTTTCTCCCTGAGGTACTCTTCGTCCCTTAGGCCAAACTTTACTACATTCTTTCTCTCTCTTCTTTTTGTTTGTACAGATCCAACAGTCACTTGTATCTACAATAACTTCAAGATTCTGAAGGATGGGTCCAATTTGCATAATATTATGCAGAATTTGATGTAGAAGGGAATCATTTTAGCCCTTTTTTATATTATAGGCAACAAATGTAACAATATTGTCTTATTCTTAATGGGATTCAGGTTTTTTTTGTACAGTGTAAAAACATTGTAACAATGCAGTTTAATTCAAATTTAAACTATTATTGAATATAACTTAATAAACCTGAGCAACTGTACATCTTTTTCTTTTTTAACACAGTATGCAAGTAATTCAAAAGTGTATTTTATAAATGAACAAAGTTAATGCAAAACCATTTATTAATAGTAAAATAATAATTCAACAAACACATCACATTTTTATTTATGCATTAATTCTATTTTTATTGCATGAAAAAACAGTTTGCATTACCCTAATGCATTAAGTGGATTCCGTTCTTTTAAATAATATTTTTGATTTGAATTAAACAGATAATGTACAGTACCGATCCAACATTTGGGATCAGTAGGATTTTGTTTTTGAATAGTCTTATGCTCATCAAAACTGAATTTATTCAGTGAAAAAATACAGTAAAAAAGGTATATTGTGAAATAATATTATAATTTAAAATGACTGTTTTCTATTTTAATATAATTTAAAATATAATTTATTTCTGTGGTGGCAAGCCTGAATGTTCAGCATCATTACTTCAGTCTTCATTGTCACATGATCCTTCAGAAATCATTCTAGTACGCTGTTTTATTTATTCATTTATAAATTTGGGAAACCTTTTTTTTTTACCTGTGATAATTTTAAGATTATGTAATGAATAAAAAGTTAAAAAGAACAGCATTTATTCAGAATATAAATATTTTGTAACAATGTACACTACCATTTAACACTTTGGAAAGTTTAAATAAATGAATGCCATTACTCAGCAAGGATGTGTTAAACTGATACAGTGTGACAGTAAAGACTTTTGAAAATTCAGCTTTGCCTCCACATAAATATTTTATATTAAAAATACATTAAAATAGCTAACTGTTATTTTAAATTGTAATTCTCACAATATATATATATATATATATATATATATATATATATATATATATATATATATATAATTTTTTTATATCTTCTTGCAGTCTTGATGAGCATTAGAGACTTCTTTAAGAAAATCTAAAATGTTACCACATTCCACACACTTTTTTTTAAACAGTGCAGTTAAGCGAAATGTCATTTCCGCATAATGATCTTACATACATACCATTAACTGCCTTACTGAACTTGAGCGTGCTAAAGGATTTGTAGAGTTCAAAGGTTAATCTGTCATTGTGTGAAATCATCTGTGTGTGACCGGTGTGTGTTACAGGGACTCCAAATATGTGTCTTGACCTACAAAATATGAGAAGAATGTGACCATCTAGACATAGTGTACAGTGATAATTTACAACTTAGTTCTATGCATCATGAACAAACAGCTGTCAAAAAAATCAATAACAGTGACTGTGTGTGTAGGAGTGTGAGTGTAGAACAGGCCCATCTTGGTCGGTGTTAGTGTATGAAGAGCAGGTATTTGGTTTGACAGAAAACCCCAACAAAGGGGTTCAGTTTGCACACTTCACTACGCAAACTCTCACACACTTTTGGTGGGTTTGAGACCCTCTTTGGAAGCCTTTAGATATATAAACCGCATACACACCCTCATCCAGCACCTACATTCGATGGTTCACCCCAGAACATCACATATTAAACCGTGCTATCAAATATACAAATGCTCACTTTCACACAGTTAGGTGTCAAACCAAAGAAGCTCATGTGTAGGCACCCCGCTCTAACTAAAAACATCAAAATGAAATGAAAGAATATGCAAATCAGATTGGATTACTCATGCAATGACATGGCTGTTTGTATGGGACTGTAGCATTTCTGCAAAGTTGTTAAGATACACATTACAAATTAGATACAAAATAAGAAAAAATTAGATACAAAATAATAAAAGTTAGTGTGTGTATATATATATATATATATATATATATATATATATATATATATATATATATATATATACATGGGATAATCCTTAATTATCTTTTCAATAAAGAATTTCATTGGAAATTCTGATTAGTGCTCCAAAGTTTTCCGAAGTACTGTAAATAGTTCTTGGTACTAATCATATGTCAATGTTGGTCCTATCTTTTGTTGACAGTACACTGACAGACCATCATTGACACTCGTCTAATGTCCTCAAATGTAAACACCGTAATGAGAGAGAAATACTGTTTTCTTGCTACTGTTAGTTAGTATTACTTTTAGGCACAGAGACAACATGGGAAATAAAATGCAAACATGAATGAATCAATAAATAAATATAAAATGATGTATGTATTTTATTTATTTCTCCTGTTGTCTTTACCCTTAAAACTAAATTGAATAATGATAATAATAATTTAGTTTCAAAGATAGAGGCAACATGGAAAATAAGTAAATATATATATATATATATATGTATATATGTATATATGTATATATATATATATATATAAAATATATATATAATTTTCAGGTCATGCGCTCAATCAAACTGTGTTATTTTAATGCATATGAATTTGTTTCATGTAGAAGTTTGCCAAATTAGGCAGATGCCAAAACATTGAACAAAAGGTATAATAAGGTGCTAAGAAATAAGGCATAAGAAAATGACCCAACTATGTTAAATGACTTGACAGAAACCAGTAGGTGTGTGCATTCAAACCAAAAATCATTCAGACATTACACAATTTTTATATATATATATATATATATATATATATATATATATATATATATATATATATATATATATATATATATATATATATATATATATGACTACAAATCAAATTATTAAAGTATTTAAAAATATTGATTTGACACTTTGATCTGACCATGTTTTGTTGCATACCTTTCTATCAAAACTATCTGACATTATCAAGATAAATATGTTTTGACATCTGAGTTCTTGTCATATTTTATTACCATTTTCTAAACTATAGCATAAACTGTGAGAATCTGAGAAATGTTGAAGGTGTCTGAATAAGCTTTTTTAAAACTAAGTATTAAAAGTCTATGGGAGTGTCCTGTTTTTTTTTTTTTTTTGTACTGTATAAGTAAACTTGTAAGTATGTGTTCCATACTTCATCTATACTCTCTGTCTATATGCTATATATAGCTTTACTTCTGTTTCTATATCCTGAAGCAAATGTCTGGGCAGTGAGTAGATGAGTTTATCTTTGCTCAGGTATTAAAAAGCTGCAACATGCTGGAAATACTAGTCTGTAATTGATCAGCGAGTGTGATGGAGTCAGAGAAATTCCCCCTCTTCATTTTTTGAAGGGGTTGGTGTTATTCAAACTTCTGGCACCGCAACTCGATTTTCCAGTTTGCAGTGTTTCCTTGCTCATTCCTCTCAGTCACTCATCCGCTTTTAAGGCAGTTGAGTTCTTGAAAACAGTTGAAACAAATCATTATGGTGTTATCAGACTGCGTGCGTTACAATGAGAAGAATTTGTTGCTGTCTAAATCAGTAAAAGAATCTGTGTGCACTAAAATCTTCCCTTCCATCATACCACTTATAGGTATAGTTCACCCAAAAATGAAAATTTTGTTTATCTGCTTCCCCCAGGGCATCTAAGATGTAGGTGACTCTTCAGCAGAACACAAACTGAGGTTTTTAGCTCAAACCCTTGCAGTCTATCAGCCTTTTAATGTGAGTGGATGGGAATCATGGCTACAACATACAATAAAATGAAAAATTTATAAAAAATATTAAACCTTGCGGCTCATGACGATACATTAATGTATAAAGACACAAAATGATCATTCTGTGCAAGAAACTGAACAGTATTTACATCATTACATTGTTGATCTGTCCTTTTTCAAATTCGATTGCTGTCCTCTTTCTGATGTGACGAGATGTTCCGATACCTGCATTTTGGATTTGTCCCGGCCTTCCAGTTTTACCTCTTATTAACACACAATGTGCGAACTGTTAGAACTTTCCTCAGTGCATCTTGTTTGTGCGTGTTCTCAACAGCAGGTGTGTGAGGCATCTTCTTCTTGCTTTAAGGCGGATCGCAGACTTATAAAATGCATGATTGCCACCTATCTCTCAAGTGGACCATTGACACTATCTACAATCTCAGTAAGGAGTGTCCACTTAAGAGACAGTCTACTGAAGAAACAAATGGCGCTTTTCCACTACACAGTACCAGCTTGACTCGATTCAACTTGCCTTTTTTGGTTTTCCACTGTGTAAAAGCTGTACCTGTACCTGCTTCCAGGTATTTTTTTTCGTATTGCCTCCGGCGAGGTTCTGAGTGAGCTGAGGTGATACTAAAATGTGATCTGAAAACACGGCAGACTGCTGATTGGTCAGAGAGAATCTTCACTATTCACTGCGTCATCATTGCACGCACCAGACAGAGTATCCTGAATAACCCTGGCATTTTTAAAAAGTTTGGCAAGAGATTGTGTGATATACCCATTACTATTATGGCGACTTGGAAGAATACGCCGTGGTCAAATGATGAGTATCAAAAACGGCATATACTATATTTCCTCCATTGTCCTGTGTGTGTGGGTAGCGGGTGTGTGTCGCGTAGAAGATTACGTCATGGCAGTTTCCTGCGGAGTCGCTATTATGACCAGGTACTATTGTGGAGGTACTATCTGCAATGGAAAATAGAGCGAAAAGCGAGTCGAGTTGAGCTGGTACTGGTAATGGAAAAGCGCCAAAAGTCACCTACATCTTGGATGCCCTGGGGGGGTAAGCAGATAAACGGGTGAACTGACGCTTTAAATCCCATTCGCGTTTGCGCACATTCACACATGGCATGTCAACATGTGCCGCTGCATGTTCAACGACACAACAAAAGCTCCAAGACTTGTGCAAATTTTAAGGCTTTATTACAAGGTGCTCTGGAATCCTTTATTCTGATTGGTCAGTTTTGCCATTCAGCGGTAATTGAAACTGGCAATAGTCACGTGTCACAAATGAAATGGGAAATGACTTCAGAGGAATTGAGTATTTGTCTTTTTGCGTGGTTGATTGTTTTGAATGTTGAAATGGTCATTATTTTTTATATATAGGTAAAATGATAGAATAGCCTAAATTAAACTAAAATAAGCAATGCCCATTTATTTATTTACTTGAGAAGCCGTGTAATAAGTGTCAATATAGTCAACTTGTCAGCAGAGCAAATTACATTTTATTTAGTGGATTTTAATTTAAATATTGTTTATTTATTTATTTACCTGGAATATCTAAGGCAAGGTGCTTATTCTATCTTTTTCTTTCTTTCTTTTTTGCAGTTTGAAAAAAGCTGGAGAATATTTGCTTTCGTCAAATGGAAAGTAGCAGAATAAACATTTCTCAGAATTTCTATACAGGTGTGAAACAACATGCGGGTTAGTAAATAATGACAGAATTGTCATTGTTTGTGGGAATATTGATTTAAATTATGCTTTCTATTCTTTGAATTCTAAACTTATTCAAAATCGAGCATATTGGCAACATGATGTTTTTCATTGAGAACACATTCCTACTCTTTCCTCCATCATTTGACCCAGGCACATTTCCTATGCCTACTTAGGTATTTTACAAAATTTCTTGTCAGATTGCTTTTAGTGTGATGGGTGTGGAGCTTTCTGTGATAATATTACTTTCCACCCAAATGGACGGAGCTTGGGAAAAAAAGATTCATCTGATAAAACTAATGAGGGACATTTTAATGCTCAAAACGTGTGTATTGAGTTGCTGTAATGTGGCTAATCTAAACATGACATCCGTCCATTAAACTATTGTGTGTACGTGTATGTCTGTGTACAGACATTTGGACCTTTCTAAGAAATGTGGTACTTTTCCTCACGTTTGTTAGCCCATTATCAAACAAACTCCTGGAATGAGAGGGTCAGGGCTTCCTGGTGCCTTCCTGTGTTGTAATGATCCAGCTTGCCGCCCAAACAACACTTGCCAGTTGCCATACTACCTCATGTAGTCATCACTTTGGCCCTTCCTGTCCGAAAATTACTCAAGGCGCAATATATGATGGTTGGCACATGATTGGGGCAAATGACATAAGGAAGGGATAACATTTTAATTTGCTTTCCATCATGCAAGAGAAAGGTGTGATATGAAAATACAGGTGGATTTTTTTTTCTTTTAAATCTTGTACAATATTTCAACAAGCACAAAAACAGAAATTTAGACATTGCATTTATGAAGAAATTTTTTTATATTACATTGCCAATTTTGAATTTGCCATTTTTCCTCCTCAAAAGATCTTCATATTGACCCATCTTGAAATGTCTCCATATGGAATTTGTGGATCTAAAATAAGATTTGTTTAATTAAAAAAATAAAAAAATAAAAAATAAAAGTGAATTAAATGTATTTAGCTTTTGAATACATCACATGTAATACAAGGGTTATTGGATAGATAGATAGATAAACTATAAAAAATCTATAAAATTTATGCAAAAAATGGCGACTATGGTTGCATTTTACCATAAAAAATACGGTAGCAGCATTTTAGGTATTACGATTTTAACTTAAATTTACATTTAAATTGCATTTAAAGTCACATGATGAACAAAAGTTCATCACAAGCAGCTTTTAAATATTAACATATATAGAAGGTGCACAGTGTCATTCACACACACTAAACACCATCATGGTAACACACGGAACTGAAATAATGCAATAAACATTAATTGAAAAACATGAGATGAACATACAGCCCTTATGTACAATACTGATAAAAAAATAAAAAAATAAAAAAATAAATATATATATATATATATATATAAATAAAACACAGGGAATTCTGTGAATGTGAATTAATGGTTATTCACCATTAATTTTACTTTCTTTTTTTCAAAAATGGTATACTACCATAAAATTACATGTAATGTCCAACACAATTTTTCAGTGTGTTGCAGGGGAAAAGTTTTTACTGTAGCATTTTTACAGTCGTTTACTGTTAAATTCATGGTGGGTTTTTTTTTTTACAGTGTAGATAGACAGATAGATAAACTAAATTCTATAATTTATAGATTATAATAAATTATATTATATAATTTATTTTAGCAGTTGTTGTAATATGTTAGCTTGGTACTCATCGATGAAACTGGATTAAAGGGTTAGTTCACCCAAAAATGAAAATTCTGTCATTTACTCACCTTCATGTTATTCCAAACCGGTTTGAGTATCTTACTTATATTAAACACAAAATAAGATATTCTGAAGAATTTTGAAGAACCAAACAAACTTCCATAGTAGGGAAAGAGATACTATGGAAATCAATGGGGACCAACAACTTACTGATTACCAGCAATACTCAAAATATCTTTTATGTTCAGCATAAGAAAGAAACTGACATGAACGATATGAAGGTAAGTAAATGATGACAAAATGTACATTTTTGGGTGAACAATCTCTCTAATGTCCAATTTTTTTTTATCAAAGATCTTTTCACCCAGCTGTATTAAGATTAACATATATGTATAAAAAGAATCTATATTTATGCATCAACAGTGCCGGCAGGAATTCAAACAACCCCACTCATGCCTGACTGGCCCACTCACTGATCTATAAGTGGGATGTAATATGTTTAAATCTGGGAAATTTTGTTCTGAGGGAATTGCTATTAATGTTCTCAACTATTGTATCTGGACAATTTTTCTAATTATCTGAAGGGTAATTGTGATGTCATAATGACTGATGGATATTTTATTGGTTGAAGTCGTGCTACTGTGGTCCTGTTTCCCATTACTGTACGTCTTTATGAAGTTAGCAAGGCAGAGAACATGTTTATCAAACACACACATCTTAATGAGCTTCAGAGAGTGTAGGGCACTTATGTAATTACCCTAATGAAATATAATTTACCCCAGAGTAGTCTTTGGATAGTTAGTAACTAACTTGCTCAATCTAGGCTGGCTCCTCCAAATGGGGACACATAAGTACACACATAAAGATGGTTCTTTTTAACTCAAAATGCATGTGTCAAAATGTCTTTTTTCCCCTAAGAATGCAAAGCTAAAGCCCTGTGGTCATTTTCTCACACACACTTGTTTACACTCCAAACACTAGCAGTGCTTGGACGATGGGAAAATACACTCTCAGCACAACCCTCATGAAGTGTGTTTGTGTGTGTGCATTAATGTACCAACTACACCTTAAGCTGTGTGTGAGAGAGAAACAGACAGGTGATGTTCAACTCAAATGTACTTTCCATTCACAGGCTGTTTACTATTTTAGTCCTGCTGCTAGGCTAGTGCACACACATGCTAGTGTTACAACATTGAGTTATTTGTTTGTTAGTTTTAGCTAGAGTGGTTTTAGATTGTTGTTTTAGTCCATAAAATATTTGTGACTGGATTCCAACCAGCTAAGAGCACATTTCTGTGGTAACAAACAGCATTAGCAGTGGTATTTCCTACCATTGGGTTGGGTGTGTGAAATTAGCAGCACCGTGGCCGCAGCCAATCACCTCTTATCTGATCACTGATTATCATAAACATCAATGTTAGATGGAGAAGATTGTAACACTAGTCAAGCAGACAGATTACGGTGATAATCAAATAATGCAGTGAATGTCGTTGGCCTACTTTTTTAGCTTAGATGCTAACTGAGTTATTTGTATTACTAACACACACAACTACCTCAAAAGTGTGTGTGTGTGTGTGTGTGTGAGTTCGTGTGCATACCACGCTCTGCTGCCACTTCATAGTGAAGTATTGTGAAAGTGCTGTCAGAATGACACTCTGTCCTGCTGCTTCAACACGTACGCACCACCCGAGGCAAGCCAGCTCTGGAGTGCGCTTGAGCACTTTGTGTTCCCAGAAGTCTTGCTCTAGGCTGTGACCTTTTCACTTTTTACTCTAATGCTAATACTACTGTGGTCTGTGTGGATAAAAGTCTATTTGTTTGCTTTGTAATCACCTGTCATGTTGTATCATATGCTATGAACTCATGCATAATTGACTCTGCATTTACTAAAACAAGAAATGAGTGAATTAAGGTAAAAAAGCAATAGAATCAAAGCTGATTTGAGTTAATACAGTAGAAGAATTGTTAGCAGCAGGAGACTCTGAGGGTTTTTGTGTGAAAATAGGTGAGCATGTAGGCCCCTTTAGGTGTTAAGGGCCTCTCGCCATCTACTGTCCATTTTCACATGTTTGCTAGAGCTAGCTGACCACCTTTTCGCGTGGCTTTAACTGCAAAACTCAGTCACACATTTACTATCTAAATGAGATTGTTCTGTGTAGTTTTTTTAATATGCATAAAGCTAACTATATGACTACAGAAAAAAGTAACCCCAATGTTAACATAAAACGATGCTACTGTATGTTTTTGTCACACCTATTTCCAAAAGAAGGTGAACTAACCAGTAATGTTGATAAATGACACATTGTGATAGATGATACACTGGCTTTTGCACATCATTTTGACAGAATGACAACAGAGAGTGACACATAGCTGATGATAGCTGAACTGTTTCAGTATTGCGAGTGATCTTTTTTACATAAACTGACTGTTGATAATGAAAGCAGACTCAGCATAATAATGGCTTTAAACTAACCCTTTTTATGTCTATCCCTTTGAATAGAATTGACAAGTTGTTAGTAGCACAAGTTGAAGTAAAGAGTTAAGACCCCACACACCAGCAGCAAACACACTTAACCACACCTATTAATAGCTTATGGAAAAGAATTGCAACTCTGCCAACTGTAAACATAACCTGTAGAGATCTTTCAAACAGAGATGAGCGGCTGTTTAATACAAAGACGTGGTACAAAATAGCCATTTTGACAATTTTAGGAGGAGCTTGATGTTCAATTTCATGCCTGACAATCTTTCCGTGACACATACTGCTCCACTGCACCCTTGCCTTCCCATCCATTCGATTTTACACCTTCAGAGTAGATATTCAAAGAATTATATACAGTTGTTTGAAATACAAGGGTGTCTAATCATAAATACGGGTTAAAGATCATTAAAAGGCTAATAACTTCAGCTAAGGTTTTGGCCACAGTTCAAGCCTGTACGCTAGGCTTTTTTTAAACCGCTAATTAGCTCTGTTCGCCAAGATAAGAATATCGTAGCTATTTCTTTTAACAGATAAATTGACTTTCGAGTTGTCAGTTATGACTTCTTAAAACTGATTTATCATCTACGCTACAGTTTTGTAGCTAACATGTGTTTGTCCTTGTAGCTCTGCTGAAGCTTATTTAGCTTAGCAATGCTAAACTAATGTGAAGATAAAAGAATATTGCGGTGTAAAGCTAACAGTCTCATGGGAATGTATAACTAAATTTCATTTCAATGAATTGATCTTATTTGTGCGTGTTCATATGATCTGCTTACACAAAAAAGAAAAAGAAAAGAAAAGGTTAATGACTGGTATCTACGGCTGTTAAAAAAACCCATAAAATATCTTAACTGAAATAATGCGCAAAAACAATAATTTTACAGAAATTTTCATGAAAGGTTTTACAGATTTTTCCTTGTTTCAGTTATGATAATTTACTTAAATTTGACATTTTTGTTTGGCAGCCATAGCTTTTTTACGGGCCTTTATTTTATTTGTTTTGTTATGAATTATTATATTTTTTATTATAGTATAAGTGTATATAACCATGTTTTTTGGCATATTTATAATTGTTTATTTAGCCACAATTTTACTACAAATACCATGGTTAAACTATAGTTAGTGGAGCAAAACCGTGGTTAATTTGTGGTTACCACATTTTGAAGGGATACTCCACCCCAAAATGAAAATTGTCATTAATCCTTTTCTCCCATGTCCGAACCCGTAAAAGCTATGTTCATCTTCGGAACACAATTTCAGATATTTTGGATCAAAACTGGGAGGCTTGAGTCTGTCCCATAGACTGCCAAGTAAAAAACAGTGTCAAGTAGGGCTGGGCGATATATCTAACAATATGATCATGCGCATCTAATCAGTAAAGCTGCTTCAGTGATTACCGCTAAATCACCATCACCTGCTTATAATTGGAGTGGCATTTAATAGACAGAGCCGTAGATCGTTGACAAGCTACGCAATATCGCGTTCATTATCCCAGATGAATCGCCTTCGATAATGAACGCGATATTGCGTAGCTTGTCAGCGATCTACGGCTATGAAAAGTAGGAAAGACATCGTCAGAATAGTCCATCTGCCATCAGTGGTTGAAATGTAACATTATGAAGCGACGGGAATACTCAGACCGTTCTCATCCCAAGGCGTCATTTACAGACCCTTTTGACATTTCGTCAACATCCTACGCACATGGCACCCTCTAGCGTCAATATTAGAAGCAGATAAAAATGGGCCAGAAGGCGCCTCCTAGCGGTCTAACCCTAACCCTCACCCTAACCCTAACCTTAACCCATAATCTGTGTCTCATATTGACGCTAGAGGGTGCCATATGCGTAGGATGTTGACGAAATGTCAAGAGGGTATATGACGCCTTGGGATGAGAATGCGTTAGAATACTTTTTGTACACAAAGAAAAAAAAAATCTCCTCTGTTTCACTCCACATCACTGTAGTGCCAATTTGGAGATTATGAGCTCAACCCAGGCAGCATACACTCTTCTGTATCAGCGGAGCCACAAGGATAAATTATTTACGTATATTTACGATTTGATTTGAAAGAAAACAGTGCAACCTTGTGGCGCGGCTGACTCAGAAGAGCATACCCTGCCTACGATCAGCTCATATTCTTCAAAATGGTGCCACAGTGATGTGGAGAGAAACAGAGGAGAGGAATTGTCGAATAAAGTCGTTATTTTTGTTTTCATCGTGTACAAGAAGTATTCTAGCTGCTTCAAAATGTTACAGTTGAACGACTGATGGCAGATGGACTATTCTGACAATGTCTTTCATAACTTTCTGGACTTTGACACTGTTATTTACTATGGGACAGTCTCAAGCCTCTCAGTTTTCATCTAAAATATCTTGAATTATGTTCCGAAGACGAAAGAAGCTTTTACGGGTCAGGAACGACATGGGGGTAAGTGATTAAAGACCGAATTTTCATTTTGGAGTAGAGTATCTTTATGTATAGTAATCATCTTTTTTGTTTTGTTTTTGTTTGTATATTGTATATTGAATTCATACAAAAATACTACCTCCTGAAATTTTTTCCTCTTGAGATTAGGCTAAAAAAAGCTGGAAAAAATGGAATGTAATCCTTCTGTCCTGAAACACAACAACCTCAAGCCGCTACTTTTTCTAAATGATTTAATGTTTTAAATATCAACAGCGGTCTGTGTACATTGTGTATACCATTGAGTGTGCATCATGTAACTGTATGCTTACCTGTGTTTGTATGCCTGTGTTTTTGGCTGTTCACCACAGTTATTGCGCCCACTCAAGACAGATCTGACATCACCTTTGACAGGATGGAGGAATAAACCCACCCACATATCAACACAATTTAACCTCACTACTCAAGACAGGATGAGCCTACCTTTCTCTTTCTGTCTTTCGGAGGAAGACAGTAGCAGTGGTGTCACTTCACACGTCGTTTCACCTAGTATTTCGCCCCCACATGTCTCCTTTCCTCTCACTCACAGGAAATTGCGGGCATGCAATGTCGCCAAAAAACATGGCTCTTTTCTTTCTGAAATTCTGTTTCTGTTTAGTCTCTTCTTCCCCCTCATTCTGTGTGGTTTATCACTTTATTTTCAACTTCTTTGAACTAATTCAAAAAATTTCATCTTGATACGATTTTGGAATCCCATTAAGATATTTTTTTTCTTTTTCAGTGGGCTAATCACGTTTGTTCAAGTTGCTGTTTTTTTTTTTTTTTACTCTAGTTGTAAAAGGTGTTAAGAAGCATCATGTGAAGTGCACGTGAGATCCTGATGGTGGTGCTTGGTGGAACTTAGCTCAACTTAAAAGAAAAAAAAAACTGCCATTATTTTCTTACCCTCTTGTTGTTTCAAACCTGTATGCTGTTAATGTATGTTTTCCAAGAAAACACAAATGGAGAAATTACTTTACACAGTTCTTTTGCAGACAACTACAGTTCTCTGGTACATCGATACATCATGCAAAATTCTCAGAAAAATGGAACAGAAGCTGTCACTGGGACGGTACCTTTTCGAAAGGTACTAATATGTATCATTTAGGTATGAAAATGTACCAATATATATTTTAAGGTACTAATATGCACCCTTTAGGAACAAATAAGGTTAAAAATTACCCTTTAAAAGGATACCACACCAGTTAAAACTTGTGTACCTTTTTTTTCTAAGAGTTGTATGGAAAAGAGCTGCATGAAAGTCTTCAAAATGTCTACTTGTGCATCTGACACAGACACCTTTCATATGGAAGTAAATAATAGCAGGGTAAACTTCTTTAGGTACATGGCATAATATTATTTTTGCATCATGATGTAAAACATCAGACATTTCACACCAGATAGAATAAAGTGAACTAGGTCAAACAGCAGAGGTGGTGCATTGTTTAAGCCAAATGGACCATCTCAAAGTCAAAAATTCCCACATATTTAGATTCAAACAGAAAGTGACGCATATCTATGCCTACATAAGAGTCTGTCTATTGATTCACTGTGTGTGTCTGCACATGTGTGTGTCCTTTTTTTCTTTGAGTTGTTGTAACATTAAACACAGGTATAGGGGTTGGGTGGAGGACTTTAGACAAATTATATGGCACAACATGATAGATTCTCAACAATGGCCTTTTACACACAAACACAATTTAGGGAAAACTAACTATCAGCTACTTAAAAACCTTTAGTTATCTCATATTGCTTTGCAGACCTGTATTGCTGGTTATACTAAATAACCATCAGTAATTTCAGTCTAAATAAAAATGGAAAATGTGTACACATACACACACACAGAGAGAGAGAGAAGCAGATATTGCACGTTCCACTCCACACCTCTCCACAGGTGATGACAGATTAAAGGGATTTCATTTCATGGCAGGGTCTTCAGGGCAGAGTGTGTGAGCCTGACCCGACCTCTCTCTCTCATACACACACACTTCGCTGGGCTAATCCTGAGACAGTAGAGTGGTCCAGATTAGGTGGTTTATTTTCTGAATTATTATTCATGTCCAGCTTTCAGTACGGATTGTGTGTAGTCCACTTTGGGGAGTCTGGCAATTTTAGGTGGTATGGATTTACACGATTTTGTCATTTTTGCTAATATTTTGAATAGTGGAATAGATAAAAAAATGGTGCAATGTGTTGAAGTCAACACAAATCAAAATGTAGTTTCTTAATGCAGTTTTTGGCATTATTGTCAATGATTTAGTAGTGCACATCAAAAAATGAAGAAATAATTGCAGACTTCACTTTATAACTGCATTAAAGAGTTCACCATGAATGGTAACTTATGCTTTGACCTGTCTTCTGTAAGTTTACAGGGCAGGGCTCTCTCTGTTTGTTATTGTTCTTTGGTATATTGTGTGCATGGTTTTGTGCTTGGTTAGAATTAATATAAGCATTTTCAGTGTCATATTTACCTTCCGTATAATAGGTGTGGCTTTGTGCAAGCTGAAATACTAAACACACATAAACACAATTACTGTCTTCATTTAATATGTTTATACTGGCATAAAAACACTGACATACGTCCTGTCAAAATAAATGGGCAATAAAAAAAACACATTTTTACAGTATAATGCTTTATTTTATCCAGGTGTGATAAAAATTTTGCTCAATATTACATATCTATTTGATATCCCAATACATTTATGATAATTTTATTGGTACATCTAGCCATATTGTTAAAAGAGATGTTACTGCACTTTTTACCAAAGGTTTTATTTTTATTTTTGCATGATTATTGGAAATTGAGACGCCAAATGGAACGCACACACATTTCCACTCTGTTTTCCGACAAACTCATGGATCAATGCTTGAGATAACATTCCCACCCTCTGTGGTGTCATACACACAGTGTGTATGCATGCATACATACACTTATGCACACGCACACACATGCCCTAGTGAAGCCTCTAGCTATAGTGTGGTCAAACCACACAGACTCAAATCCAAGAGTAGGAGCTGAGAAATCACAGCAGTGGTGACCAAACACTAAAAAGTAGCAAACTTCACCATGGTATTAGTTTTTATTTTTTCAAGTTTTTTTGTACATGTACCATGCTTGCTTTCATGTTTTTGCTAAATTTGTACCAAGTTTTTGTACATGGTTCCATGGCATTCTTTGAAGTACGCTGCTATATCATACTACAGGAATTTGGTTTTCACTCCATATCAATATATTATAGCATTACCATCCTTTACCATCATTACACTTATAGGATGCGTTTCAAGAATGGCTGAAAAAACAACAGACACACACAGAGACAGAGAGAGATGGGTTGTTGACCGAATGACTCTGAGCACTCACTCACACTCATACAAGTGCTCTTAAACGCTGAATACAGAGACAAGTGGAGTGTGTGTGTGTGTGTGTTCGACTCCATGACCTGCATGTAAGAGGTAAGGGCATGTTTACCCTGAGGAGGGGCGGGGCTGTGTGTGAGTTTGTGTAAATGGTTTGGGGTGTGTTTACCCCGAGGAAGGAAGCTGTCAAGGCTGTTTGCTCCGGTGTCAGGCGGCAGCCCTGCCCATTTTCTGACTAGGGGGAGGAGCTTTTGCAAGAGGATCTGCTAAATAAGATGGGATTTCTGTAGTTACGTATGTAAACTCGGTCCTTTCATCACAAACACAAATACAGGAATTGTAATCAGACAAGCTAGTCATACTCTCCATAGTACCCCAATAATTAGATTTTGACAGACAGGGTGTTCGGTTTCCTGGGGCATTCTGGGAAGGACGGACCACATTCCTGACCAGGTCATGAACTACCCACCTTTTTGCACTTTTTTTTTTTCCCATTTCTTTTTTCAATCCCATTTTCTTTATTCGCTACCCTGCGGACAAATATTACTGTTTAAATGTTGCTCTTTCATAACTCCACTATCAATTTGGTCTTTTTATTTGTCCGGTCTCAATTTTCTTTTCTATAGAGAGAGAGAGAGAGAGAGAGAGAGAGAGGGAGAGAGAATGAGAGAGAGAAAAGATGATTGTTGATGTACTGAACTGTAAATATATATATATATATATATATATATATATATATATATATGTATATATGTATATATTTATATATATATATGTATATATATATATATATATATATATATATATATGTATATGTATATATATATATATATATGTATATATATATATATATATATATATATATATATGTATATGTATATATATATATATGTATGTAAAATACTACTGCATAATGCAATTATACATGAAATATATAACACTAAAAGTACAATTACAAATACATTAATAAAGAAAAGTTATTTTAAATTTTAATAATGTTTCACAATGATTAAAAAAAAAAAAAACTAGTAAATGCAGCCTGGGTGAGCATAAGAGACTTCTTTAAAAAAACCATAAGCTTTTAAACCTCTGACTGGTAGTGTATCCTGTTTTATTTTTAGATTTATTATACTAAAAAGAAATATTGCATAACTTTGATATAATAAGGGCTAATTCTTTTATAGATGGTTTTGTATTTCTATGAAAACAAACATCATTTTTCCATTAATACAGTAACACTGAAATATACATTTACACACCTCCTGACTGGTTGGAAGTCAGACCCAATATTTATAGCCATAGGCCAGATGTGTGTGGAATAGAGTGCAGAAAGCTGAATTCACTCGCTTGGTTTGAAATGTGATTAGATTCTTGATGCTGGCAGGCATGCCTCATTTGTAATTAGGTGTGTGTTGAGGGATTAGTTTTGTGACATCATATAGGGGACCAATATCTGGTTCCGTCAGTAGATAAGAATATGGGGTGCACACATAAACGCAGGATCCCTTTGGGCAGTGGTATCCCAGCAGGCAATGGGGCTTACACACAGAGATAACAAATGCAAACGAAACACAGCCAAAAATGTTACTTCATGAAAGATACATGTATTTGTGTGCCTCACAACTGTTGTAATATGCAGACTGACATCCCCATTGTCTTTGTTCTTCTCATAAATTAAATTGCCTCTCCACTTATGTGTGTATTTGTGTGTGTGACATTGTAGTGACTACCGTCGGCCATTAGGTCCCTGTCCTCTGAGAGCCAAACACAATCGGGCGGCAGCTGATACTTCCTGTCTGCATAATTAACGGGATAATTAAGGCTTTAATTGGCCGGTGGTGTGACCGAGGTGGGCTCTAATCCACCGCAGCACCTTCTATAGGCTACTAAATTAGGTTAACCCTCTCAGATTGCCACGATTAAGCCCAGTCTGTATGCTAACGCAAAACCTCTGTGTTCTTCTGGGAAATCCCAGCACTAACGTTGAATTAAGATTCTGTCTCAGTTTGATAGAGAAAATGAGTCTGAAATAAATGACTAATGAGTTCTTGGAGCCAAATGAGGAAAGTTCTTAAATCAAACAAAGTTTTCGAGCCATTATAAACGTTACGGTACGAAATGGTAGCCTGTTAGCCTAATGCTGCAGTAATTAGCGTGAAGTTTGATACTCGAGATGAAGTATGTTACATGATAGATTTATGAGTCAGAAATGGCTGATGAGCAGGATGATGATTTCCCGAGGAGAAAACTGATTGAGAGACAAAGATAAAGAGATTGACAAACAAAGAGAGTGGTTTCTTGGCTTTTGGGTGAAATTCATTCTTGTGCCTATAAATATAAACTTTTGGGTTAACAAGGCAAAGTGAATGGCTCTTGCTCATTCAAAGAAGTTGCCACCACCATACCAGATTGTTGTTAAGCAGTTGATAAGCTTTTCTATAGATATTTGCTTGGGCATTGCTAAAGTCATTGCTGTATAGTCCACTGGTTGATTGCTAACCTGTTTAAAGAGGGAGTTTGCACCAAAATGTAAATTGTTGTTTACTCACAATCATGTTGCTCCAAATCTAAATGTCTTTCTTCTGCAGAACACAAAAGTAGATATTCTGAAGAATTTTGGATGACCAAACAGTATTGGTAACATTTGACTCTCATTTTTATGGAAATTAACGTAAAAAAAGTAAAAAAAACAAAGTCCTAAGCCTATGTTGCTTTATTTTCATATTTCTACCAGCAGGGGGACAGTGCTGTTGCCAAAACCCAATATGGGACCTTTCCATGCATTTCCATTGCAGTAAAGGTGGTTCGAAACCAGTTCTGCCTCTGTCCGGGTCCCTAAAACCTTCAAAAACCACTAGCACCCTAGACTAGAGGTTAGGATAATGTCCTCACTTAAAAAAATAAAATAAAACAGCACCTCAATCTGGCAGGACTGATGCAAAACAAGCCTTAATTGATCAGCTTTACTCAATGAATGCAGTGACTTGAGCAATGCTCAACTGATGGTCTTCACATTTCTATCCATGTCGTGTTGCACAAGTGGCTCCAGTCACTTTATTTCTCTGATACATCTAAAATAAAATAATTTTCTTTATACATATGTAAAATCATCTGGATTAGACATTCATCCAGGGAGTTTTCCCACCTATGACCTGAGATGCTGTGATAGGCTCTAGTATTCCCTTGACCATAAATAGTTAAAGCATTTTGAATCGATTCAAACTTATAAACAAAGATGCTACATTCGTTTGTGGACAGACTGAGGTCCCTAGATAGGGAATGAGCTATAAATCGGAAGACCAATTACACTGAAAATAAAAAAACAGCATGTTTTCCCTAAAAAAAAAAAAGCACATTTAAGAAATCTGTGAACTAAAGAAGTTGGGTTCAAGAGTATGGTTTGGCAAACTCTCTCAAGTATAAGCAATGGTAAAAGTAATTATTGCTTCAGCAAACATTGCTAATCATGACTATTGTTGAATATGAGCACAAGGTAAAGCTGAAAAGTGATTTTTTTTGAGAGTGGCAGGTGTGTTTGACATCTACAGAAAGCTTAAAGTATAAGTACCAAAGAGCCGCCAACAAATCTATTCTTTGTTCCCGCAGTGATTAAAAAGCTGAACGTTTGTGTGCCTGGAAAAAGTGAACACAAGCTCCTAAGACCTCCTTTGTCACAGTGAGTGCGCACAAAGCAAAATGACTTCCCCTATCCCAGTGATTCGGCGGAGGGTGATACAGGTTACCTGTTACGGGATGCCAGAGTGTTTGTGCTGTCAGGATGCACACATGTTGGATGGGTGGAAAAATGCAGAAAGTTAGTTCTTTCTTTCAAACCCACGTAAAAGGTACCTCAAAAAACTGCCTTCCTTTCTAACACCTGCTCCCACACACAAACAGGATAGAGGTCGATGTCAGTTTGTGGTCTAATAAAGCTTCGCCGCAAGACAAGAGTTTGTATTGGAAGCAATAAGAGCGATTTTTCACCTACGCATCATCTCTCTCTCACACACGCACACACACACACACACACACACACACACACACACACACACACACACACACACACACACACACCTGGGCTGTTGACGACAGGAAACTTCTCTTTAACTGTCAGTTTGAGCTTTGATTGTTTTGCAGAAGGACCAGACAAATCCAAAACTCTCAGTGAAGAAATAAATCGTAAATACATTGTCATACATATGAAATGCATCTTGAAAAAGAAAATTTGGGAAAATTGTCTATAAACATTCACATATAAGTAAAATGCAAACACGATTGCTTAGCCAATACATTGTAAGTGTGTTTTCCCATTCGACATATCGCATTGTGCATTACTGTGGAGGTATAATCCAATTTCATAATAAATTTTTTTTAATTAATCACAGCAGTTAGCAACAGTGTTGGGGTAATGCATTACAAGTAATGCAAGTTACAAGCCCAAGTAACAAGAAGTAACACAAAAGTAATGTATTGCAATTGGTTACTTTTTAATGGAATAACGCAATATAGTAATACATTACTTTTAAAAAGTAACTTTCCCCAACACTGGTCTCAAAGAGCTCCTGATGGACAAAGTCAAGTCCCTTCTTTTGAGAAGCCATTTCACTAGACCATATACCTACATATATACATATACACCACAAAAGGGGGGAAAAAAGTAATAATTTCTTTAAACCATGTGATGATATTCAGGTAGCATGTCGACAGTTTAGCTAAATTAACTTTAAATATCAGGTATTATGCTAATACCTGATATAGGGCACATTTGCCCAATCAATTAAGTGAATTACCATTTTGAGTATGCCTTGTTCTATAATAAACCTAATTTTCATGAAAATTTTCACTATCGCTGAAAAGATTCACAATTATTTAAATGAAGTACTTGTATTGCTGTACTGTACAAGTGTATTAAGTATCTGCTTTAACTGGATTGCTGGTGGTTCATGAAGGTTCATGGAGTGGTGCAGCTGTTTTGTGAAATCACTCTCTTCGGTAATTATGAATGTTGTAACATTTTCATTATGCAAGTCTATGTATTTGCATAGCATATGTTCTGTGACTTAGTAAAATGACTGGACAAGGATTCGGAGACTTGTGAATAGAAAATAAAAAGGCCTTTTATGGAGTTATTAGATGACATGCAGATTATGAGGTTACACGTTTCTTTGCCACAGTCATGTAATGTCTCAGTCTTCTTTCAATGAGCACGCTAACGTCAAGACCACCTATTTTACGGTCCGCTTTCATCAATTTCCATATAGACCTAATGAAGTGTCTCTCTCTCTCTCTCCCTCTGTCTTATTTTCATCATTCAGCTGTGCTACACATTGACTACCTTCTCTTTTCAAAGCTGGCACATAGCGCTTAAAGCTAAAGAACAGAGAAAGGTTAACAACGTTGATTACTTAATTCTGCCTTTCATCATACTCTCATCACTTTTTGGAGCGGAATTTCCCTCAAAAAGAAAGAAAAAAGGTGTGATGACACATTCCATCACAGGAAGTGGTGTATAATAGCTCTCTTTCAACTCTAAAATCTAATATTCAAACCTAAAACAGTCCACATGAACATGGATTTTATGGTAATCTTTGACATAGCATCCCTAAACTGGTCCAGATTTTATTGTATGGGTCGTTTGACAGAACAGCTGTGTTTAGTGTTCCTCATTAACATGAATGATTTTAACAGGCAATAACTTACAAACCTTACCTTACTTTGTGATATATTGATATTTTTAAACTCGCCAGCAAATTCAGAAACTTTTTTACTTTATCTTCTCTTTATGTTAAAAGGATAGTTCAACCCCCCCCCCCAAAAACTAATTAATTACTAATTAAAACTAATTAATTGCTCAACCAAAATGCTAAAGTTCTTCTTTCATCTTCAGAACACAAATGAAGATATTTGAGATGAAATCCGAGAGCTTTCTGATCCTGCATAGAAAGCAATGCAACAACCACGTTCAAGACGTTTTGTGCACAAAGAAACCAAAAATAATGACTTTATTCACCAATTTCTTCTCTTCCATCGACACACATTTGCAAGATTAACACAACGCACTCGTATTTCCTCAAAAATATCTTAATTTGTGTTCCGAAGAATAACAAAAGACACGCTATCTACTGTTTTGATTAGTCAAGGACTACTTAAAATTGTCGAGATGATTTTGGAAAGTGGGCAGTTATTGAAATAGTCAGTATAACATTTTATTTTGCATAAGCACCTTGTAGTGTCATGACCTCAAACACAAGATTAGTAACGTTCAAATTATCAGCGTATAAAATCATATCATCGTTTCGAAATAGAAAAGGCACCCATTTCACAGAAGCATACATCAGTATAGAAACTGGTGGACACCGGATCTCTCAGAACGGTCTGTAAAAGTGCATCCATGTCCAAATGTGATATTTGAGCTTATCTAAAGACTGCAGAGATAGAGCATGCATCGAGAGCATTGTAACCAGTATTTATTTACAACAAATACATCTACTGTTCGAGATATTCTAGTGTCACAAAACAAATATGCACATTCAGAGGGAGAGAGAGAAAGAGAGAGATGGAGAAATCTCTGGATGAACAGAATGATGGGAGTAAAGTGTCTCCCTCAACATTCTCCATCCCAAACCCAAATAATCCACTAATCCTATTTCTAATCAGTATTAGAGGACTCTTTCTCCCTCACACACACACACACACACACATGCACCAGTGCTATTCAGTGCTTCAGTATGCTCTGCTGAGATATACTATGAATTTCATGTTTTCATCTCCTCTTCTCTCTTCCATGAAACCTATTTGGTTTTCCACTCTTTCAGGATCAATCGAGAGTCTGGTTTGTTGGTGCATGTGTGTATTTGTGTCTATGCTGATAGTACTTGACAGTACAACTGATAGTCACTCCTCTACACACACAAACTCATGCACAAGTACATGCACTCTGTTCAAAACATATTTTTCATTTTAACTTTGAATACGGATGTACTACATTTATCAGTCAGTAAATAAACGGGTAAATCTGGTATAAGAGAAGATTATCCCCATATAGGTACACAAACAATAACACAAATCTTTATTTTACCCAATTTTCCGTAAGATTTAGGCCTGAAACATACTCTGTGTAGGTTTGCGTATACAGATGCTTCTAGGGACGCAAGCTGGAATTAATATATATTTGTACTCTCAGAGCGAAATATTTTTAGTTATACATCATTTCAGTATTTCAAGTTATTTCTCCAAATATTCTTTAGGAGGAACCAAAACTGAAACAATTTCTTTCTTTCTTTTCTTTCTTTCTTTCTTTCTTTCTTTCTTTCTTTTTTTCTTTCTTTCTTTCTTTCTTTCTTTCTTTTTCTTTTTCTTTCTTTCAAAACAAAATAGTTTTTGACAGCTGACCAGGGGCCAGTTTATGTGTTTTGTTTTATAAAGTTATAAACTAATTGTGGATATTAAAGCTAATATCATTTGGTCTTGGAAGAATCTGATTTGGAATGTTTTGGTTCATAATAAGATCTAACTTTTTAATGCAGACTTTGCAGACAATGATTTTAGACATTGTTGAGATGTATTTTGAAGGTATGTGTGTGATTACCTTAACCATATCCCAAAATTTTCTTAATAATAATAATCTTTCTGTAAAAATAGTGCTGCCAGTTAATTTAAATAATTACTTTTAATGTAAATATAACTGGGACCTAAAATTTTATCCCTTTGAGGTCCCTGGGGATCCCAAGTTTAAAAAACACATGATTGTCATGCCCCTGGACTCATTATGTTGTGTTTTGCCTCCATGTGTTCTGTGTCCTATGTTTATTGTGGACAAGGGAATATTGTTGCGCTCGGATGAAGGCTAGTTGTAAGTCCAGGTGCGTGAAAACCAGTGAAATGTTGAAGAGACTGTTGATGGTTCGCACTCTGAAAAACTAGACAAAGTCTTTAACAAAAAGAATCAATCAATTATTTTATTATTATGTTAATTGTGTCATTACCTTCAAGTGGGTCTTCTCATTGACGTTCGCCTTATGAGTTGCCTAATGAATCTGTGTATATATGCAGACATGCCCTCTCTTTTCCTGCCTTCATATGAACTCTCTGTCAGCCCCCGAATGATCTGTCAGCCTGGAACTAGATGTCTGTCTGGATTTTCCACCCCCCCCCCCCCTCCTGCTTTCTCCTGTCATCTCTGGTTCTCCTTTGCCACTTCTGGCTCCGCCTTGGTCTGCTGTTGATCATCCACCGCCTCGGGACTCACACTCCTCCGGCTTCACCATGTCCCTCAATCCCTCTGGCTCTGTCAGGCTCCTCTAGCTCCACCTCAGTCCTTGGTCACTCCGGCTCCACCACCGCCTTCTGGATCCCCGCCTCCGCCTTGGTCGCGGCACCATCTGCACCACCTTGGCCCTCTGGATCCTCGGTGTGGCCCTGGCTCATTGGCTCTCCATCTCTACCTTGGGCTCCTGCTCCACCTCCAGTGGTCAGCCCCCTGGAGTCATTGGCCCTTCCTCCACCATGGCTCCTCCCTCCGTCAGCTCTACCATGGGCCACATCATGGCTGTGGCCAGGGTCCTCCGGGTTCCTCCTGTCTCCTCTCTCCATTGTCTTTGTCTGCTGGCACCCTCCCGGGGGTCCGTCCTCCACCGGAACCTTCCACTTGATTCCCACCCATACCCCCCACCCCACCCCACTTCCCCTTTGTTGTTCCACGGTCTAGCTCACACCTTCTGGGAGGGGTGAGTAATGTCACGTCTGGGGACTCATTATGTTGTGTTTTCCCTCCATGTGTTCTGTGTCCTATGTTTATTGTGTCATTATGTTCAGGTGTGTCTTGTCATTAACGTTCGCCTTATAAGTTGCATTCAGTTCAGTGTTTGGTTGTCCGGTCTCATTGATGTGTACGTGTGTTTCTGCCCTGTCCCTATGTATTACCCCATGTCGATTATTAAAGACTTTGTATCATCTTCCTCGTTATATGCTTCTCTGCCACATCACACCGTGACAATGATCTTGATAGATATGTGAAATTACTAGGGCCTTTTTCTTAGAAGAAACATCTGAGAAGTAGAAGATTCAAGCAAAAGTAACATTTTAACTCCATTTAATTCAGAGAAACAACTGAGATATTAAATAGAAATTATGGTAACACTTTATTTTGATGGTCCCTTTTTGAAAAAGTAACTTAGCACCTTAACATCAGCAAACTCTCATTAGAATATTAGTAGACTGTCTGACCCTGCCTATATACAAATACTAAGATATAATATGAGAGTCCGTAGGTATAGGTGCAATGTTACTTATAGTCAACCGAATGTGTTAAAGGGACCACCAAAATAAAGTGAAACCGAAATAGTTTGTGATTCTGCTTTTCAATGGATGTATTTCTCAGTGTTGACACAAAGGATGGATATAGATAGATATAGCGTTCAGCAACCAGGCCAGAAACACAGCGGTAAGTTCCCACAAGAACAGGTTTATTGAAACGGGGAATAAATGGGCAGTGAGATGAAAGACAGCAGTGCGAGTAATTCGAGGAAGTAAAGGATTTCAAGTCTCTTAGCTGACGGTAATAGAAGACTGTCTCTTGTAGGGGATCTGATGGAGCAAAGGAGCATCTAGGGGTAAGTAAACACAGGTAAGTAGTCAGGCCAAGGCTATGCAAACTGTAGACCTGTGATTTAGGGAGCCTAATGAGCTGCGACAGGTGTGGGCAATCAGAATTTGGGTGATTGGGATCTGGTATGCAATTGGGGCTGACAATTGGGGTGATTGAGACTCCATTACAATAGTTTTCTAAGGTAAGTTTTTTTTTTTTTTTTTTCAGTTCAAGTAAACTACATTTGACACAACAACAGTTATTTAGTAAAAGAAGAATGCATATTTTGTATGTCATTGGGTGTTTATAATGTAACAAGCATTAGTGTTTTTTGTACTTGGTAAGAACAGGTCATTTCTTTTAATATATATTATTATTACCCCAGCCTTACACTCAAATGTTGAAATTTGCATATGCTCACAGGAAAACTCAAAGGTGTTTTGTGAGACGGTAGAGTGCCGTCACAAAGATTCTGATATGATATAGGTGTTAAAGCATAAGTTATCACAACATTTAGGCAGTAAATAACCAGTGAAGCAATATATATTTCTGAGGTGATGAAATGTGCTTTTACACGCACGCACGCACACACACACACACACACACACAAACACACATACACCCTAGAAGAACGAATATCTATCAACACAATCGATGGTGAGTTCTGTGGAGGATCAAACATGACAGAGAAAGTTCATGCTATAGTGCAAAGTCATTTTCTGTAGAGCTCTGGGGATTTCAGCTTGGGCTAATTCTTCCCAAACCTAGTTCGAAGCTTTGCTATCAACTACTTTCTAAGTTACTGCAGTGGTACGCTACCTCACAAGGGACTGATTTGAAATGCTTTAAAGAAACTTAACACTCTACACTAATAGTCCTCCTCATGTGAAACACAAAGACTCGACTCAAAACTCACAGTTCTAATGGAGTTTGGTGCTAGCAATTTGCTAAGCTAACAAAAGGCCAAACTATTAACCATAAAAAATACACAGGACACACAAATAATGAGTTAAATAGCCCATTTACATATGTGACCCTGGACCACAAAACCAGTCATAAGGGTCTTTTTTTATTTTCAAAGCTGAACAAATAAGCTTCCCATTTGTTAGGATAGGACAATATTCGGCTGGGATTAGACTATTTTAAAATCTAGAATCTGAAGGTGCAAAAATAAATAAATAAATAAAATAAATAAAAGTAGCAATGCATATTACTAATCAAAAATTATGTTTTGATATATTTGTTTGAAAATGTATTCTTGCAACATGATCTTTAGGCTACTTAATATCCTTTTAGGCTACTTAAGAAAAATCAATAACTTTGACCAATACAATGTATTGCTGGCTAATGCTACAAATATACCCGTGTGACCTATGACTGGTTTTGTGGTCTAGGGACACATATGATTATACTAATTATGTTAATATTTTTAAGTCATAGATCACATTTTTTTTAGCTTATTCACCAGAACTAGCATCACATTCTTTATGAAAGGGGTTCATATTACGAAACACATGAATATCTTCATTATGAATTATGTCATAAGGTTACTACTTTGTCACAACTATTCCTCAGTATGTCAATTTAAAATTTTCTTCTATACTGTTTGACTTACAGTAGTATGCAAGTTTCAACTTCTTCTCATAAATATTATGTTTTATCATAATTATAACTTATGTCATAATACAAACAAAAATACAACTTAGTATATCATTGTTTATTTATTTTTTATTTTTTTACTTTTTATGTAAAATATATATATTTTTTTAATGTTTAATTTTTTAATTTTTAATTCTAAATTTACATCATCTGTGAAAAGTTCATGCTTTTATTGAATTTGGTCAAATCCTAGAAGGCAGCATATTTACCATGTTACGCCATTTATTTACACTTTTTTGTATAGTCCTTAACTCTTTTTTTCATATATATATATATTGTGGTTTCTGTCTGCTCGCATGCTCTCCAAAAGGTATGTTTTTGTTGATGTACCTTCGCCCCTATAATTGAAGTTTGCCTTTTGAAATAATTAAGATAAGGAGCGGGGACTAAATAATTGCTATTATGGTGAAGTAATTAAGTTACATGCGTTCTTACTAACAAAACACTGCAGCCACCACAGACACACACAAACATACACACACAAAAACCTTTTAAAAATGCACACTATTTATGTTTTTAACCCTGGGTGAAGTTCACACATGCAGTATTTTATTCAAACAAATTACAACTTTGTCCAGGTCTCAAAAATATTTGTGTGTGTGTGCATGAGTACTTATAGTTTTGGACAAAACTTGGACATTCTTAAACCTGACAATTCAGGAAAATAAAATAAATAAAAATATTTAGGGTTTGGATTAATTTGTAGTGATTTATATTTATATATTTATAGCATTGAAAATGCCATTATTTTTTATTTTAAAAATTAAAAGTTTTGTGTTTATATATATTTTTTAAAACAAATCTTATTTTCTTTAATTTGTTATTTTTTTGAAAAGTGTATAAGGAGCTATATTTTAAAACTTTCCTAAATATAAATATAAAAATAAATAATAAGAGTGTGTGTGTGTGTGAGAGAGTTGTTGTTTTTATGGTATTAGTTAAAATTCATTTTAAAATCAGTATATTAGACCAAACAGAAATGACTTGTTTATCTTTCTTTTATACGAGTTTTGCATTTTAAGTCACACAGCCCCTGGAAAACGTGTGTGTGTGTGTTTGTGTGCCCACATTACAGCAGGAAGCAGCTGTACTGCCGGCCTCTACTCCTGAGTACAGCAAAAATTCTACCACACTTGTGAAGCTGAACTGCTTCTGTCTGTCAAAACATCTGATCTTCATTTTTACATCTCGTCAAGAAAATGTGCAAAAACTACAGAACACTCAGCTGAACAACTGACTAATCTACTGTCATCTCTGAAACCTGAATCATAATCATATTCACATGAAGAAGGCATGTAGACACTTGTCAGTTGGACTTAATAATGCTATACTGTACATTTAAGTGTTTTTCTTTTTGTGGTTGGTATACATGTGATTTCTTTTAAAAATGTTTAAGGAAAATTGCACAACAGAACAGGTGTCACTAACAGTTTCTGAGAAGGCAGTTTGTGTGTGTGTATCAGTTTGTGTGTGTGTGTGTAGGGGGATGTGGTGAGGTGTTTGAGTTGTAGGTGAAGTTAATAAAGGACTGTGTAAAGGTTTCTTCCTCTCGTGGTTTAACTCCCTACTAGCACCAAATGTGTATGTGTGTGGATATAACACCTGAAATATTCAAACAGTTTTTTCCTCGTCCTCATTTAACTACATATAAGTGGTATTTTATAGGATTGTGCATACACACAAACACAATACGTTCTCATAGAAGTCACTGAAATAAGTGAAGAGTTTGGTTCCAAAACACGGTTAATGACTTTTTCTTTTATAATTCCAGCCAAAATCAATATTGTATCTGGTCGTATTGAAAAGTAAATTTTTAATTTTACGCAAAATGCGATTATCCGCTGTTCTACTGTCTTGTTTTCTCCCTATCTTTCCAAACCGCGATAGACGCCAATCTCCCTTCTCTGCTGAATGCGCACCATTCCATGCATTGTAGACAGTAACCGACAAACTACGCGATATCGCGTTCATAATTGCAGATGTATCGCCTTTGATTATGCATGCGATATTGCATAATAGTGGTTTAATCTTGCCGCTTTCTTGGTAAAGAAAACACATCTTTACTCAAATTAATCAAAATGGATTTATAGGGTTTTGGAACCAAACTCTTCAAGTGCACATGTATATACACTAGCATTCAACAGTTTGGTTTCAGTGATTTTCTTTCTTGGGAGAAATTAATATTTTGGTAATCCTTTATTTTGATAGTCCACTTTAGACATTCTGCTAACAGTAAGTAACGTTGCAACTACATGTCAACCAGCAGTCATTAGAGTATTAGTAGACTGTCAATATCCTTTCAAACTATTTATTTTGATGGGTCCACAACATAAAGCATCCCAACAATGAGAATCTTTGCAAGTATGTCAACTTATTCTACTAACTCTAAACCTAACCAAACAGTCTACTCTGAGAGTTAGTAGACATGTAGTTGCAAATTATTGAGAATTATTTGACATGTAGTTGCAAAGTAACTTAGTAGAATGTCTAAAATAGACTATAAAAATAGTTTAACCAATATTTCTTTCATTCAGCAAAGTGCACTAGCTGCATTGCTAAAAAGTGATGAAACGTATAATCTTATCTATTTTTCAACTCAATTCTGTTTTAAACATATTCCTGAAGGATCGTGTTACACTGAAGACTGGAGTAATGGCTGCTGAATATTCAGTTTAATAAAGTTTAAATTGTATTAAAACCAGAAACCATTATTATTATGTTATTTATTTAAAAATTGTATTCATAGTATTACAGATTTTGCTATGTTTTTGATCAAATGAAATCAGCCTTGGTGAGAATAAAATGATTATTTTCAAAACATTAATACAGAGGAAATCTCATTTACAAATGTACATTTTCTCTGAACTATATTCAGAGCTCCTTTCAGAGGAACTTGTTCTTTGAACCATTTTCCTGGAACAAACTATTCTCGTAAACGGGTATATTTGGTCTGAGTAGATCAGTGAACATTAATAGTTATACTAAACCATTAGCAGTAACCAGTGCTTGTTTTTTCTTAGAGTGCACTGAAGAACAGACTGGCCGTCTTTGGACGCCTAAAGTGTACAGCACTGCCATTAGCGTAATTCAAGAATCTACTTCAATGCTCAATATCATTTTCAAACTACAGAAAACATAAGCATTCATCTCACGTCCAGTAGATCAAAGTGTTGACTTGGGTCTTAGGCTAACATTAAATGTAGCAAAAAGTTTTCTATTATTAAGCTATTACTACATATTATCACTTGTGACATAATCACTTGCACACATGTTATATTCATGATTATATTAAGATTCCAAACTTGGAACTTGTAGGATATATCTTGGAAGATTTGAAGGCAGCAATAGTACAATTACTGAATTTCCTAATATTTAAAAATCTTTATTGTGTACTTCATGTTTTCTGATACATACGTACAGTACATGCTACTGACAGTTGATATAGAGGCATAGATTCTGACCTGAGGACAGACAAAGTGAGACACAATGAGAAATATGAACCATATTCTACATTACATGCGTAGGCTGATCAATATACTATAAAAATATCTCCCTAATTGAAGAGGTCAAGATTACTCATGACCCTTCAGATTGCTAGCGCTGACTTTCTTAACATCAAGGAAACAGATATGTCTGTGAGAAGTAAGTATTCCTTCCTTTTGGTTTGGATTTACAATGAAGGGTTGTCAGTTCATCATATTTATTAACTGGATTTCATTTGATCTTTTAGTAAAAGCTCACATATCTCCCTTATAATAAAGTGATCTTTCACTATTCATAAATATTTTATTAAAGTCAGTACCTTTTTTAATATGAATGCTGATTGTGCATAGCAACATGTTAATAACACAATAATAACATGTTAATTACTTGTTAATAGTATTTTTCCAATTCAATATTAGATCATTTATTTTTTTCTTAATATACATTTTTCGGTTTCCCAAACCATCTGAGTAATAACTTTCCATGGCTTCCAAAAAATCATAAATTTATAATATTAGTCCCATAGAGCAATAAATATTTTTCGGTGTCTTTTTTAAGAGACACTTGCTAAACACAAATAGAATGACAATATGCTGAAGATGTGTTGCTGTGTTTGTGAGTTCAGGTTTTTGAAAGAATGCTGAACGATCATACAGCCAGAGGCAATGCTGGTGATTAAAGCATATGGCTTATGTCAACAATAGCTGTGTGGTTTATGTTTTGGCATTAAAAGATTTGGTGGAATTACCGAGTGCTATAGAGGTTTTTTAGACATGGTAATTGGTTCATTGAAGGCTTTCAGCTAGCTTCTTTAAATTGGAGCTCAACATGGGTTAAGATACAGTTTAACCAGTCAGCAGTGAATGAAGATGTTACAGTAATCGATAATCTCATGTCAAGATGTACAGCCAGCCATTAGTTGTGTTTACCAAGACAAGCATCACTGTTACTACTGATCATACTAATCGGAACAAACTTTACTACAAACCTCTGTGTGTAACCTGTCACACAGTGTTTATTGTATGGTAATAAATGATAAGTTAGATTATGCAGCTTGGTGAGTACATGAGTCTTATTACTTCTGTAAGTTGAAAGTTATCTGCTTGCTCACCCTTAAACATACCCAGGGATGTCACATAACCTGCTTTCTGGAATACCCGCCGTAGCACATAAAGAAGAACATGGTCCTAGAAGCACCAACTTCTTGGGTTTGAATGCAAGAACAAATATACCCGACACACCTTAGAAATATTCTAGTTATTACGTTAACATCTTATTAACCTCACATTATATCCAAAATTCTGCCAACAAACACTACATGGCACAGTCTGAGGTCTCACACCTCAATCTCACATAATGACAACATCATGCAGCCGATTGGATTCTTTTCAAATCAGCAGCCAATGAGCTTGCTGCTCAACATTCAAATACTTGGCTAGTGCTTGCTGTAGCAGTTGCAACGCGCTTCAGAAACCCTCCAACTTCCCCAGCTCCACCTGTATGGACCTGTTATGTGATTTTCATTTATGTTAGCCTCTATATTGGGGTTATTTAACATGTTACATGATCCATATATTATATATCGATCTATTGGCAGTAAAATGTCTTGGTATTTACTCGCAGATGTATTCTGCCAAGACCAAATACATTAACGTTGTCATTTCACATTACCATGCTTAACTCTCAGAGTTGTCATGACAGATTATCCCCCCTCCCCCAAAACAATTCCGCTGATTCTAAAGATTTCATTGGTCATGTCAATCACAGTGCTAACTGCATAGACCGCGTTAAAACAAACGCTAATCTAGAGCCCAACCTATACTCTAACAGTAAACGCAGTATTACATTGGAAGCACATCCCAATAGACAGCATTTCCGTTGCTGCGGTCGGCAGTGTTGTGCCTGAACGCGTTCATTGAACGATAGTTCATGAACTCGTTCATATTTTGGGCGAACGTGAACTGAACATGCTGTATTAATGCCTGATGAACGTTACTGTGAACTCGTTCATTCTGGTGTCTGTGAACGGCACGCTCTCTCAGGTTAACTTCGTTCAATAGCGTGCCAGATTTCTATAGAGCCTTCCAGGCGAAAACCCGGCTAAAACACACTGTAAACGGGTCTTAATATGTAGCAGAAAAACACCCAATCTGGCAACACCAGCCACCAGTGTCGCACCGCTGTCCGCCGCATGCGTGACATGTCATCAAAAAAAAAAAACAGCAAAGGAAAGCAGCTTGTAGCAAGAAGGCATATGATCATTTAAAAGAATTTTATGATGTTTATGACAAGGTCGGTGAGAATGGGAGACAAAGCATTAAAGCAACAATGGGGAAATGCTGTCCCCTCAATGCTAATGTAAACCCTGGTTGGATAAGGATTCAAAATCGGATATGAAGATGAAATCTGACGCATAGCTTCATTGTTAAAACTGATAAAATAATTGCTGTCTGTGATTCTATATGGGCTGTGGCAATAATTTTGAAAAATAATAGCTCGCAGCAACGTATGAAAAAAAAGAACTATGAACTAGTTGATTTTTGGAACTGTGAACTTTAGCTCAAAATTTTGTAATTTGAACTATGAACTGAACTAGTTCATTTTAAAATTTGTGAATTGAACTTTGAACTAGTTCATGTAGAAAGTGAACTTTCCCAACACTGGCGGTCGGATCGATCCATGATATTATTGAACTTTGAGCAATGTCACTAAAGTGGACCTCTTTTAAAAGACTGTGTCAATGAGTTGAACAATTACATTTTGTATTATATATCTGCACAATATTAGAATATAAAGACAAATAAGATCATTAGACTTAAATTAATTGCAAATGTTTATCAAGTGAGCAACAATAAGCTTGTAATCCCAGTTGGCATATGGGAAACGGTAGGTGTTGTCACCTGTATTAAAAGAGATTCTAGCCTGGGTTTCTGTTTAGGACGTGCATGACGATGTCAACAGTGCAATCAAACAGTAAATACAGCAAAGACATCGTTTTATGCAAGCCAAAGGCAAATTGCTATATCAAACCGAAAGTGAAAGAATGAATGGGAACAGATTATGTCTGCAAAGAATTTTTCTTTTCTATTCTTTCTCAGAATCCCTCTCTTTCCTCTGTAAGGTTTGTATTATTCTGATGAGTCCGCGCTCGTCTTAATTAGCTGCAGCGGAGGCTCATGAGAGGAAGGAGGCTGCAAATGCAATAACGTGGTTTGCTGAGCCGTAACTCGACACTGCCTTAAACCGCGGTGGAGATGTGGCTGGCTGCTGCCAGAGAAAAGGAGCATGGGAGCACAGTACCTTATCCGAAACCTCTTCCTCACTATTACCTCTCACCCACACATAATTGAGGGTTGTGGAGGATAGTCTACTTTATTTTATTCTACACGTCTGGGGTGTATTCTCCTCCGCAGATATATGAAATGAGGTGGTGAATGATGATTTTGTAGAAGACGAGGTGTTATTTTATATTAGGCAGTCCTAAGTGCTTGGGTAACTTTAATTTACTGTGTATGCCCATGTCATTACCTTTTCTGTAAGTGCTCATTGGTATTCTTTCACTCCACAGTCTTTTTTACCCCTCCTATGGACAGTTTTGCACCACATTTCCACCAGTCATGGGGGACGCTACTTGGAGTTGCACAAAAAACATTCGTCACGGATTGTCTTCCTCCCAAATTTGAATTAGTGCTCTGATTACACTGAGAGGGGTGAGCGGGACACAGATGGATTATGGACGGGATCTGTAACTGATGCCGCTCCCAGCTTCAAATGAAAAAGACAAACAGTTAGCTGGCATTTCTCATTCTTTTACACACACGCTTGTAATAATCATGTTTGTGTGGTTGACCAGAGTAAATGTTTCCCATTTTGAAAGGATCCTCTTAAAAAACATTGTTTTTTCATTAAGAAACTGTAATGCTGACTGGTGGCCAGGGCATTGTTTAGGAGTTAAGGTGTTCTTAGTGGTTGTTAGATGGTTGATGATTACTTGCCCGAAGTCAAAAGGAACGTACAGTATGCATGCCCGATTATGTATTATATTCTGTCGTGCCCTTATAAGTATATGGGGATATTTCAATATAAGCTCATTGGAAAACCCTGTCTACATTTTTGCCTAGAAATGATCTCAAAACATTTATACATAGTGCATGATTTGTAAACTCATACATTTTAATGTTTGCATCACATAATCATTGGCATATGTATGGCTTTTTGGACATGGTAAACTTGCTTTTTAGCCCCCCGGTACAATGTGGAGCACTCAGGTCCGAAAAAGAACTTAAAGCAAGTTAAAAGTGTTTTTATCCCATGTTTGCTTTTGTTAACAATGGTTTGAGCAGGGTTTCAAAACTCTGGCCCTTGAGATCCACTTTCCTGCAGAGTTTAGTTCCAACCTTAAACAATCTCACCTGCCAGTAACGTTCTAGTAATCCTGAAGTCCTTCATGAGTTTGTTCAGGCGTGTTTGTTTAGGGTTGGTTTTAAACTCTGCAGGAAAATGGACCTCGAGGGCCATAGCTGAGAACCCCTGTTGTAGAGCCTAAACCTTTTAGCACCACTTTCCATTTTTCCACCCGACATTTTCCAACTGCCTTGTTACATACAAAAACCAATGTAATTAAAAATGACCAGTTTCAGATGAAAGTGAATGCAATTGACTCAACATTTCACTTTGATAGTGTTTCAAAATGTGCACGAAGCAACACAATATCACATTTTGTAGAAATGTTCCCAAACACATTTTTTTTCCCTGATTGATTTTTTCAGTCATCCATAGAAAATAGTACATGCGATCACTTAGAAAAGGTAAAACTTTATTTTTAGGTGTCCTTATTACATGTTACATGTACTTACTATTATAATAACAATGAATTATGCATAATGACATTCAAATAACCCTAAATAAAACCCTAACCCTGTAGTTAATTAATATTACTTAGTACTTAAATGTATAGTTATACTGTATAACAATGACCGCTTAAAATAAAGTCTAACCAAGAGTAATAACGCCCATATCCATAACAAGGCACATGATTTGAGGAATAACTCATGTTTGTAGCACCAGTAGTGAGGAACGGCTAAGAAATGCAATTAAATGAGAGTATCCTAAACTAGTCTCAATATACAGGACTACATGTTTAGAAAGCCTACCAATTAGTCTGTTTTATAAGTTCTTTTCACTGTATATATGGTCATTAATTAAAAGTGTGAATATTTGTGCAACCATCTGATTGATATTGTGATAGGTAGCCTTAAAAGATGCAACAGTTACCACTGTTTGAGTGAAACTTAAGCAGAATTTTAATGGCTTTCTGCCATCCCATAATTTCAGCGATAAGAGCTGGAAAGGACCAGAGGCCAGTATGGCATATAAATCCATCTCATAGCAACGGACTGTATGTCTAAGAGAAAGAGAGAGCAAGAGATGTGGAAAAAAGTGTGTGTAGATTCATCAGAGGCACTTAAATTAGTCGCATTTAAATCAACTTCCAGGGTCCCCTGGTGGATTGTTGCCCTTTGAATAACAATAAGATAAACCTCAACGTCTCCTCCCAAATGGATGGCATCCTTTTTAGACGTCCCAGCTCTGTCAATCAGTTCATATCGTCCTTTTTACTGTCATTACCCTTCCGATACTAATAATGTTAGAAACAAACAGTGTGCAGATAAGGGGCCTTTTAAAACAGGATGCATTATTTAGCACCAAGAGCTAATGGTCCTGATCGGCGTGGGACAATTGAATAACATCAGCCGATAAGGAGTGTTCCCTCTCTAGATCGGCCTCTGAAACCATAGATAGCACGCTCGAGCGAAAGGTTTATCGGGGTGGCAGCGTGTAAGAGAGACGGTCCCATAAAACAATGTTAGCATCAGAAATTCCGATCACCGCTAGCGTAAGATGGGGTAAGACTGTGCTAAGGGAAGAAGAAAAATCAATGAGGAGGTGGTCAGTATTAATCTAACATCAATATAGGCAGTATCTTTTACTTTTCATGGTAATTGCCCCTGTGATCTCCTAAAGTGGCTCTCAAGTGCTTTAAGGGCCAACTGATAGCATCTTATCGGTCCGCAGAAGTCCTCAAGAGGGACGGGGTCCCGGGCCTGTGCGTGTAAGAGAGAGCATGTATACCAGTGGTGACTGCTGCCGTTCAATAGAGGAGAGTCATAGATGTCACTGTGGCAAAATTTGTAAGCAGGTATTATCTTTATACATGCTGTATATAGATATAAATTTGGATGTCTACAATGTTGTTCCTAAAAGTGATCTTACATAAAGAAAACCAATTGCACCCTATGGTCTCTTGAACATCACGGATATGCGATGACCTTCGCAAATCCACAAGCATGTATCAGATGTGGCATTTGGGAATCATATGCATATATTAATGTCGATTAAAGCTGATAAAGCATTTTATTGATCTATTGCAGCAATAGAAAGTTGTATAATATTTTACACCTTTATTTGTTAAAATATTAAAATACTGTAAGTGTGATTTGTAATATTTATTTTTATTAACTTTGAATTAATCAATAAATATGATATATATATTTGCCATGTTTATCCATTTTAAATGTATAGATATTTGTATATCATTTATACATTTATAAAAAATCTTAAATATACCAGGAGTGATATGTAATGCGTGTGTGTGTGTGTGTGTGTGTTTGTTTTATTAATTTTAAATGTATATGATTTATAAATACAAATAGTAAATTGTCTTAATTATAGTATTATATTTTATATGAATGAATGAATAAATAAATGTTTATTTTTTTATATACAGTATTACATATTTATGAGTTTGAAATGTCTAGATATTATATGTAATTTATTAATTTATAAAATACCGAAATGCACCAGGATGGATATATATTATATATTTGTATAAAAAAAAAATAATAATATATATATATATATATATATATAAAATATAAAACTTTATATATATATATATATATATATATATTAAGTTTTATATTTTATGTATTATATGTATCATTTAAAATATTACATTTATAAATGTCTACATAATTACAAATAAATATATAAGTTATTTAGATTTGTGTTAAATAATACTTATTTAAAATATTACAATCAAATAAATTTAAGGGCATGAGAATATATAATATAAAAGAAGCCATATAGAGTGAATGTAGATAAACAATATTTTTGTGAAATCTTAAGGGAAGCTGTGCTTCATGGAGTCTTAAAACAGATCCCACTGGTGTAAATGCATGGGATCTGTAAGGAAATGGACAGCTAAGCTTTATGTATTCACCTTTCAATGCTGTTTTCCTTTCTCTGTCTTTCTTGCATTGTTCCAGTCCATTTTTAGATCCCGGGCTTGGCGGCACATGCTATTTAAGGGTGGAAGTTATGTCAGCTATGACCAAATGCGAGAATAAGACCATCTTAGTACACCACTCTTGGCAATTCTCAATCCATTCAGATGGACGTGTGAGGGTGCGCTTGTTTGTGTGTTGCAGAAACAGAAACAATTCATCGCTCTGAGAACATTTGCAAGTTTTAACAGTGACTAGTCCAAAAGGCATTTCTCCCACACTCAGACCATCATTTTCCAGCGAACAGGGCTCTAGTTTCCTTTTCTTTCGTTTCTTCTCTCTCTCTCCCCCTCTCCCTGCTTCCTCCCAATAATTCAATCCAATTCAGTCCATGAACTCAGACTCTTACAGTAGTGCTAAATGTATTGAACTCTCTATTTAGAAAAAAAAACCTGCTACAGCAATACATCTCGCATACCCTTTCAATACATTCTGGTCAGCTTATACACATTCTGCCTTTAAGTCATGTTGGAATGTTCATATTTACGAGAAGTGCACATGAATGGCAACAAAATGTCATAATTACTAGTGGGATTTTCATTGAGTTCAGGCTTGATGAGTTGGAATGTGTCATTTAAAGAATAATGGTAGTTTGTAATTGTCCTTAATGTTGAACTATAGTTGTGAACGTTGACTTTTCAATCAATCTATACTGGATAAATGGGGAAGTTCTGATTTTACTTAATGTTTATAGGTCATTAAAGCAGAAACGTGTAAGTGTCTGGTTGCTTAGATGGTTCAATATATTAAAAAAAATAAGTGATGTGACTTTAGACTTTTAGACAAACTTAAGTTTAAAAAACATCATTCTCTTGGTATGCACAGATTAAGCATCTTCATGAAAAGTTGCCAAAATAAAAGTTTCTCATAATAATAATAATAATAATTGCAATACAAACAGTATATATATATTTTTTTCATCCATGTTTTAATTCACATGGCACAAGTTCTGTGCAGAACCTTATTTGACAATTAATTTATTATTATTATTTTTCAAAGCTGTCATTATTTTAAAAATAGGCAGTTTCTATCAAGTAGCTAAATGGTTAAACATATTGAATTAAAATACTCTGTGATATGGGAAGAATATGGTGATTTCTGGTCATTTCACCCATCAGTAAGTGAAATAATTTTATTTTCCAAGTCTTAGTTCAGAACTTCACTGGAGGACTTGAAGGTGGATAAGCATGCATGCATTTCTACACTAAATGAGCAGAAATGTGTGGTTTTGTGGTATGTTTGTATATATGTGGAGCTTGAATCATCCCTCTATCAGATCGATTTACAAAGCCCCTTGATGTGGCCCCGCCTCCTCTTGATCTGAGATCTGATTGGCTCACATTTCGCAGTGCCTTTAGGTGAAGGGCTGATGCCAGGGGGTTGGGTGGCATGGAGTGGCAGGCACTGGGTACTCAACTGTGCCAGGCGCTGGCACCCTGCCCTATGAGAAGATCTCTGGAGAGCTACACACACACACTGCATGTTTTGGCTGTCTGGCTTTGCGAGGAAGCTTCACTCACCTTTAGGGCTGTAATACAGCTGGCAGAAGTATGTACCAAGAGTCTTTTTGTGTGTACAGTATGTGAGAGAGCTTGCAGATAAAGTGTATTCGGTGAATTCACCAATTTCACTAAATCTGTTAGCACAATGTTTATTGTGTGACATATTTTGTCTAATTTTGTCTACATATTGTGTGTGCATACGTACCCATTAACTTATACAGTTTAAAGAGAGATATTATTGACACTGATTTCTTAAATAATACTGGTATTATTGTGCAGATTTAATCGGTGCATAAAAAGCCAAAAACAAAAGAAAAAGAAAAGCCTGTCATAGACCGCACAGGTTATTAAATTATTATAATAACTTAGTCAGGTCTGCCCACTTTGCACAATCTAAGTAATTTCAATGGATACAATAAAATGATGTATCATCTATCTATCTATCTATCTATCTATCTATCTATCTATCTATCTATCTATCTATCTATCTATCTATCTATCTATCTATCTATCTATCTATCTATCTATCTATCTATCTATCTATCTATCTAATCTATCTAATAATAATCTAGATCAAACTGTATGTATATTTACTTTCCTCTGGCCTTTTTGTTTCTGTCACACAGATATTCTGTTATGAGAATATTTAGCCAGAAAGTTAATTTAGCAGAATGCTATTGAATTCCATCAGAATGGCTGCGCTATATCTAATGAAAACGTTGGGAAAATCTCTCGGACCATATAAAGTCTTTAGGATTATCCAACATTTATACAAATAAAGGCGTTCATCGCATTAAAGCAAGACACTGTTATAAATAGACTCTAATACCAATGTAGTTCTCAAGGGGACACAAAACTGTTCGTTTCTTGATTGCATTTCCCCTCTCCTGCGATAATTATTATGTACACCAATGCCATGTTCTCTACCATATTACCCAGGCATATGATCTGGTTCACTTTTTCACACCCAGAAAGAGAGTATCCTTATGTGTCCTACCCACACACACACACACACACACACACATTCACTTATTCAACAGTCAATCACTTTTAGAAGAAGAAAAAACGAGATTCCACATGGAAGTCTTTCGTTCTTTGCTCTCGCTCTGTGAGATGGCAGTTTGTTGGAACGCTGGGAGCGCAGCTTTACCATGGCAACCTCTCTCTCATCAAAAAAGCCTCCAATCGGCCTAAAATCAGCATGCAAAATGCCACTCAACCCTGTAGCCTTTATTAAAGTTTGCAGGGACTCAATTTGCAGATAGTGATCGTTTTCCTATTAAAAAGCACAGTGTAAGATAGTTTTCTCCCCCTTCTCTCTCTCTCTGTAAATCGGAGGAAGGGGGAGAGCAAAAGAGAGGGAGAGAGAGGGCTAATCAGCATAGGCTGATGTGATTTCGCTGTCACAAATCCCGCCTGGGGCTCACACAGCCCCGTCGAGCTAGTGGAACCGCGGCGGGCTTAGCGGTCGCCGTGGCGACTTAGCTCCTCAGTAGAACGTCCCCCCCTCACCGCCACCCCTCTGCACCCACACCCCAAACCCCTCGCCACTGATGGGGTGCACGCTGATAAGACCGAGCCATTCTGATTGGCTGCCTCACTCATCTCCCGTTTGGAAGTGTTTTTGTGTGTGCGCGTGTGTCTATGTGACCTGTAGCTGCTACATAGGAAGCTCTTGGGGATGCTTTTATGTGATTCCGTGTCATTTGTTGAGAGGGAGAGACAGAGAAATAGAGTTGCCGATGAAAAGGTGATGAGAGGGGGTGGAAATGGGCCACGTTTCTGAAGTGACCCTCGCCGAGGGGGGAGACATCTAGTTTAAACCCGCCTCGGTCTCTCTTTCCACCCGATTTTCCAATTTTCGCTTCAATCTCTATGACTTTGTGAATGTGAGACAGATCAAAATATGCTGTTAAAATGCGCTTTTAATAATCGGGCCTCAAAATCGACCAAAACGGCTCTCCAAACTAATTTTACTTATGTAATGGTAAGTGTTTCAGAGTGAAATTGTAAAAAAAAAAAAAGGAAAAAAACAAAAAAAGAGAAAGGTGTGACTTGATTTTTTTCCATAGGGAATAGATTGGTTGTCGAAAAGTACAGAGTTAAAAGTACAGAGTTACTGTTTTTGCCTTAGATTAAAAAATGTAACGAAAAAAGATAGTTTCCAAAAAATAAAAAGTTTCAATTCCAAAACGAGTCACAAATATGATTTAGCATCACACTGTGGGAGATAAAGTCATAACTGTGAAATTTAACATCATAAAAACATTTGCGAGACTTAACATCACAATGTTAGGAAAAAAGAATTGCAAATATGAAATTTTAAATCACACTGTAAGTTTTAAAGTCATAATTATGAGAAAAGTCACAATTGCGAGATTTAATGTCATACTGTTAAAAGATAATTTAAAAAAAAGATGCAAATATGAGATTTAAACATCACACAGAGATTGTCGCATTTGCAAAACTTAACATCATATAGTCACAGTTACGAAAAAGTCATAGTTGCAAGATTTTGTCACACTTATATAGTTACATTTTCAATTGAGAAGAACAAAAAATCATGAATGCAAAATTTAACCTCACACTGTGAGTTATATAGTCGCAATGATGGAAAAACTAAGTTTCACCATAGTCACAATATAACTTTAAACAAAGAAAACATAAACACACTTTTACAACAAGTTGCAAACAACACAAATGCATGTTACATTGATATAGCTTAAAAAACATTGTGAAACAATTTTAAGTAGACGTTTAGCATATAAGCTGCACTACACAGCGTGTAGTTTAATATCTTATATGTTTAAATGGGGTGAGTGTGTTAGACGAGGGAACACTATTACAGCTTTATATACTGCGAGCATAAACAAAAGCATGTGACGGCGACAGTGATTGGAGGACTTTGGATGATTGGAAATTTAAATGAAATAAAATTAAAATTAAATTTATGCATTTAGCAGACGCTTTTATCCAAAGCGACTTACGGTGCATTCAGGCTATCAATTTTTACTTTTACTTATCAAATTTAATGTCACATTGTGAATTAGAAAGTTGAAAGCTTAAATTCTTAATTTAAGTGACATTTGACCTGTGTCATGGAGGTATAACCCTTTTGATATACAGTAGATTTGCAGCATTAAAGGCTAATCTAAACCTCTGCTTAGTATACAAGATCTATGTTTGGCCTGCATGTGCATTTTTGTACATTCACAAAATCCCCACAGATCTGTCGTGGGAAACTATATTCACTTCTGCGCAAATACCATGAAATCATTATCAAAATATGTGTGGAAACCAAAGCTTCAGTTTCACTCTGTGTGTGTGTGTGTACGCATGTGCATATTTTTCTTGTTAATAGAAAGGTTGTAGCCAATCTGCTTAGTGTAACAGTAATTGAATTCGATTCTAATGGCAAGTGGCATGTGTGCAGTGAAACATGACACCAAGAGTGAGAGAGAAAGAGAAGGTCTTTAAAACCAGGAATGGTCTGGCTAAATCTGAAACTGTAAGGGATAGTTCACCCAAAAATGTAAATTATATCATTTACTCACCCTCATGTAATTCCAAGCATGCATGAAATAAAAAAAAGTTTTAAAGAACCTTTTAAATATTTTGTCCATACAGTGAAAGTCAGAGGGGTCTAAAACAACATTAGACACACACTGACTTTCAAAAGGGTTAAAATGCATTCAATCGATTAAGTGACAGTAACAACATTTATAATCTTACACAATATTTCCATTTCATATATATTATGTTCTTTAGAATTTAAAAAAAAAAAAAAAAAAAAATTTGAATATAAAATTTTCCACAAAACAATCAAGCCGCATAACATTGATTTTAGATGGTTTAACTGTTTTAACATTGATAATAGTAAGAAATCTTTTTGAGCACCAAATCAGCATATTACAATGATTTCTGAGGGATGTGACGTTATTTCCATGACGTTTAATGACCAAAAATCATACTAAAACTTGTTTAACAAACACCACTAATGGCGGAAAAAGCTTTTACGTGTGTGTGTGATGGAAAGTGCGATAGAGTAGATTGTTCCTTTATGACAGACCTTGTACTTGGCACCAATCTATTGATCTTTTTTGGCACCATTAGCGTAAATGACCAATCAGATGCAGGCTTCCTAAACCAAAAACCTGTCACGGTCTGATGATGTCATAAAACTCTTAACCGATCCTTATCAGGGGTTTACTTGAGCCAGTGCACTCTCTCTTTGTGAGCGTGTGTGTGTGTGAGACACAGAGACAGATACTGTCATTGCTGATGTACAGCATTAGTGCAGATACAAAGAATAAGTAACAGCAAACTCCTCCCAGGAACAAGATGATTAAAACATCTTATCCCTGTTTCTCAACAATCAAGAAATAGGCAGATATGAGAAGAGAGAGAGAGAGCGAGAGTGTGTGTGTGTGTGTGTTTTAGATCTAACTGGATCATTGTGATTTCATATTTGTGTGCGCGTCAAGCAGATCCTTGCAATCTCTTCAGTCTTATCGGAGTATTTCGGCTGTTTATCGCCATGTTTATTCCGACGCAAAACCCTCGCTGATAATACACTTCTCTGATGAAAATAACTTCCTAGTTTTATTCCCCCAGACTTTGAACAGACAATTGAATTTAAAACAAAAGCCAATTTAACTCTGTCTTTTGTTTTAAATGAAATTGTCTGTTCAGTGTTTACGCCTATTGCTGTTTACGTCTATATATACATTTATTTATATATCTGTGTAGGTTTTACCTTCCACATAAACATTACAAACACAAAATACTTACATGTATGTTTATATATATATATATATATATATATATATATATTTACCGAATTCCACTATATAATGCAAAGTAGTATGTTTATTGTTTATAGATAGGTGTATTTTCAAACAACAACCTAGTTTTTTCCCCCCAAAATTCCATTGAGAGTTTAACAATGTTTTTTTTGCATGCAAAATATACCATGTTTAACTGCTTACATTTTGCATATGTTTACACTGCATGTTTTTCATTTGTGGACATATTTTATCATTATTTTATCATTTAAACTGTTGATGATAATACACTTCACCAACATAAATAACCTAGTATTTTTATTTTTATTTTTTTTTAGAATCAAATGAACTATTTTATTCGAAAAACAATATGGCGCATATACAGTTTAACAATATTTTGCTACTGTTTTATGCACAAACTAGACATATAGTTATCCGCGTTTTCAGTAACATTTTATTTTAAGGACCAATTCTCACTATTAGCTAGCTGTTTATTAGCATGGATCTTACTAGCATATTGGCTGTTTATTAGTACTTATAAAGCGAATATTAATGCCTTATTCGGCATTAGCGTATTTTATATCAATAAAAACTATTTAAGATCCTACCCCATACCACTTAACAACAATTTTACTAACTGTTAATAAGCAACAAATTAGGAGTTAATTCATTGAAAACTCTTAGTTAATAGTGAATATATATTCCCTAATTTAAAGTGTTACCGCCTTTTAATGCGTACATTTTCATAGCAGAATGTTCATCTTTTATGGTCATGTGTATTTCATTGTAACACAGTTTATAATAATAATACACTTCACCGATGCAAATAACCTTCTATTTTTTTTTTCCCTTTCCAGAATTCAGTTGACATTCAAATTTTATTCTAAAAGAAAGGACAAGGATAAGGCAATGCTGCTTTGCTCAAATACATTTAACAATGTTTTTGCATTGTCATGTTGTTTGCATGTATTTTTGATTTGGAAGATAATGTGTATAATATATTGCAGATAATATACTTATTTTAATGCAAACTGTCCTACTTTTTTATAGAAATATCCATTCCATTCAAATCATAAATTGGTTGGTTTGCATCTGTGTGTGTGTGTGTGTGTATGTATATATATATTTAATTCATATACATATACACACACACACACACACATATATGTGTGTATTTATATATGTATATATATATATGTATGTGTATATATATATATATATATGTATGTGTATATATATATGTATGTGTATATATATATATATATATATGTATGTGTGTATATATATATATATGTGTATGTGTTTGTGTGTATATATATATATATATATATATATATATATATATATATATATATATATATACACATACATATATATATATACATATATAAATACACACATATATGTATGTGTATATATATATATATATGTAGATGAATTAAATTATATATACACACACACACTCACACACATAGACTGTTTTATTAGCATGTGCCCAAATTAATTCATAGAGCTCTTCCAAAATGATTTTTTTTTAAGACCGTGTAAGAGACTGGAGAGACCTAGAGAGGCAAAATGAGATCCGGACATGAACCAGGCCCAGGTTGAACCTGGGAACCTATGTCATGAGTACATTTGCTACCCACTACACCACAGCTCCGACCATCATGTATAATTCAATGTAAACCTCTTTATTCAGACTTCAGTTGACAATTAAGTTGAAAACAAAAGACAAAATGCTGCATACACAGTTCAACAATGCTTTGTCGCTATCTACGGGCAAAATCCAGACATGTTTATTTTCCAGTGCATTTGCGTACATTTCACGTACCGAATAGACACAACAAAGTGCTTTACACTTAAAACGCATCTTTTGTTTGCCCAACGCATGGCCACGTGAAACCTGCAGGGATTCGTTGTTTGTGTGTTTACGTGCGCGTGTATATGATATGTTTACCAAATACCTGTTTATAATGCAGAGGAGCGGCAGCGTGTTGGCTGGTCTCGCCGGTAAATGGCAGGTATTATTCGTCAGTCTGGCAGTGTCTGGAGGCTGCTTCGCGCAGATACAAGGAGGCAACTGATAAGAAGAGCATCAGAGGGCTAGTTAATTGCCTCCAGTCTGCGGGAGCAGGGGGAATATTTAAAATCTATCGGATTAAAAGCAGATTAAACAGAACCCAGGCACAGGACCCAATGGCGCTGAAAGATTGCAATCAGCAAGGGTAATGGTGGAAGAGAAGGAGAGAGAGTGAAAAAAGAATGGGGCAGAAAGAGAGAGAGAGGCAGATAGGAAATTCAGATCTGCGGCTAATGCCCAGGGTTCCATCTTGTAAGCACGATTCATCTATGTGTAAATCATTTTTTCTCTCTCTCTCCCTGTCTCTCCCTCTTGCGTTTTTTTTTCTTTCTCAGACCTGCATTGCTATGGTAGGCGCTTGTTCGCTCGTGCTTGGCTTATCGGTCGATCGGTGAATTAAAACTGCTCTTGCCCCACGGAGGATTAGGAAGGTTGATTGAAGCCTGTATGAAAACTCGCTAATAAGTGGGAAATGTCAGAGGGGGCACTCTATCGAAACTGTGTACTTTTTCATAATATCGCTTATGGGAATGGGGTGCGGATTGGGCTGGCTCATGTGCAGGGAGAGGTGGCTGACACATCAGGCCTGGAGGATGGAAGGACAGAGGTATGATGATGGACAGAACGGAGAGTATCGGTGCAAGGGTGAAGGTGTAGAGAAGAGGGCAGAATCTTTGTCACACGTTGTTGCCGTAAAATCGCAAACAATAGCCAGGACGAGAAGGTGTAGGTTTTTTCCTTTGTTTACACATTTCTTAATCCTGGAGCAAGAGATGTAGAAATTGCTGGAAAACACTAAAGAGATAAAATTGTTGATTTTGAAATCAGATGACCTGAGTGGAGATCTCAGATAAGTGAGTGCAAAAATTGAGGTTTTTTTTAAGCACCTAGGAAGTTAACATCCATGTAAACAATTAGCGGTGTTTAAGTCAGGTGGCACTATTAGTTACTCTTGGTCTTGATACAGAGGGTTTGGGGCTAAAACAGTGGCAAAACATTCTAAAATTTGGTTCTTCCTCAGAATTGGCCATTATATCATCTAGAGAAAATGAGAAAAAAAGTTTAATTTTAGGAAATAAACTTTCTTAAAACATACATAGAACACACACAGATAGAACACACACACACACACACACACACACACACACGTACATTTGTAACGTCTAAAAACTAGTTCATGATAAAGCTAATGTTTGATAAAGCTTAGCTTATGCATTATGAGATACTTATTACATAAAATTAAATTCTATGATTGTATTTATTTCAAGTCACATTGGTAGTAAAATCTAGGCAATATTGCGTTCATAATGTGATTCATCTGCGATTGTGAACACAATATTGCCTAGCTTGTCAGTGAACTACCGCTCTGTGTAATAAATGCTGCACCATCTAAAAGCCGGTGATGGCTATTTACTACCAATCGCAGAACTGGCTTTACTGACGAGATGCGGATGACAATCGCATGCGACTAATTGCTCAGCCCTAAGTCATGGCTAAATCGATAAAATCTACAAATAAAAGGCATTTGAAGAGTAGCAAAAGTAAATAAATGATGGAGACAGAAGAAAATCTTCATTAAGGTTGGAATCTGTTTTTCCCCTTTTTTTTTTTTTTACTAAAAATTAACAACTGGTACAAAAAATTACCGATCCTACAGTGGTCAATCTGTCCTCAGTTTCTATTAGATTCAGAAATTCCAGATGCAAACAGAAAACTTGAGTTGGCTTCATCCAGCAGTTCACCTTTGTTAGGAGATTTAAGTCCACTTAATGTGACCTTCCAGTTGAGTTCTCACGCTTGATAGCTCTTACAGTAACAGGCATACAACTCATCACCCTGTAGAACATTTTACATCACTTATACAATTCATCTGGAATAAAATCTCTCCTTTTGCTGGCTCATTTTTTTTTTTTTTTTTTTTACTGACAGATTAGCTTCATAAATTATGCAGTATAAGGCAGCGGGTGACCCTGCAAAGTGATAGAATCATTTAAGTGTTAACCGGCTTGCAGGGAGGGGAGGGTAATAATCATAAATATGAAACAGATGTCTGCTGACATTTGGGAAAAGAGAGAGTCAAATCCCTGAGCGGCAGGGCAAGCTTTTATCATCCACCTACTGCCTCTCTGTCCATCTCTCCCTCTCTCTCTATCTCTCACCTTTTCTTATATGGAAAACCCAGTGTTTTTTTGTTTCCCTCCCAGTCCTTTAATCTAAATATTGAGTTTGATTAAAGATGAATTGATATTACTACTTGGCACACATATCAGTTTGATGCCACCTGTCTGAACACACAGTAAATTTAATTTCTCTGGATTTCAGCATAAATAATTAACGATGACATTAGCAGTGATCAAAGATTTACCAATTTTTGTTACAATCACAAAGATGAAATCTTTGATTTGACTAGATGTGCCTGTCAAATCGCAACACAAACTAGAGAATTCACATTTTAACCAAAATAAATATCACATATCAAGGTCCACATTAGAAAGAAACGCACATTATGAGATAACAAGTTGCATTTGAGATATAAAATTGCAGTTAGATTGGATATCTGAATGGAACTATTGGTAAGCCCCGCCCCCCTTAGTTACTGTTGCCCCCTTGAACAAACAAACGGAGCAGCTCACTGTCTTACAATGACAGCTGTCAGTGTGAAAACCTTGTGTCACAGAAAGGCTACCATTCAAGTGGGAATTAAATATTCCATGGAGGGATATATCAAATATTATGGGTAACTCGAAGCAAGGGTTTACAGATCCCAATGCAACGGGATCATATAACGTTCGTTATATATTATATTATATTGCAGATGACAACATGCAGGATCAACACTGTTCATGTATCGCAGGGAACAATTAAATGAATGTACATTTAACCAGTTTAATATGAAGAGGCACTGAAATGAAGACCTTCGTTTATGTGTTTCTGACCTACACTGTACATGTCGTGAGAACAGTTCGCTATTTAAGTTTGTAATAGCATGGACTCACTAACTTTACAGTTAGCTAGTTTTAGACAGACATACTCTGCTGAAGCACAAGATGACATTAATGTTCTGCTTGAAAAGATGAAAATTGTAATTTAATGAGTGTATGACAACCAGGAAATAAAAGTTTTTGTCTTGATTGGGATTGGGGCTGAAAGCTTAGGGACATTTTGCTCTGTTTTGATTGGATTTAGAAAATGTAAAACATAAATTGTATTTCCTTTCCTATCAGGATACCTGGAATCAGTGTTACAAGTACCCCAGGCACATCATTTTTAAAATTTTTGTAGCATAAACCATCAAACCGATGAGCGGTCCGGATCTTCCAATGTTTCTCTATGGTGCTGAAACCTAAAGATTAACGTTAGAGTTCCGCTCCCAGTGCAGCTGATACTCGACTGCCATTTGCTCATCTGCATTCCAGGGGAAGTGCTTACCGATAGGTCATTTGTATGACGTGTCCTTCCAGGGTGTCTCCTTTGTCCTTGCCAGGGAATTTATATGCTGGTTAATTCTGGTCTATCTGGTAAAACTAGTCAACCAGTATGGCCTTTGTCAAGTCACCTTTATTTATATAGTACTTTAAACAAAAAAGATTGTCTCAAAGCAACTGAACAACATTAATTAGGAAAAGAGTGTGTCAATAATGCAAAATGACAGTTAAAGGCAGTTCATCATTGAATTCAGTGATGTCATCATCCAGCTCTGTTCAGTTTAAATAGTATCTGTGTAATCATTTTCAATCAAGTCAACAATATCACTGTAAATGAAGTGTTCCCAACTAAGCAAGTCAGAGGCGACAGCGGCAAGGAACCAAAACTCCATTGGTGACAGAATGGAGTAAAAACCTTGGGAGAAACGAGGCTCAGTTGGAGGGCCAGTTCTCCTCTGACCTGGCGAAACCAGCAGTTCAATTCCAGGCTGCAGCAAAGTTATATTGTGCCGAAGAATCATCTGTTTCCTGTGGTCTTGTCCCAGTGGCCGTCTAGGAGACAAGGTCTTGACTGTGGATATGTCTCTGTAGCTCATCTAGTTGTCCTGGTCTCCGTTGATTTTCAGGGCTGTAGAGGTCCTCTCTAGGTGCTGATCCACCATCTGGACTGGATACATACTTGATCTTGGTGACTGCAAATCCCAACCAATTTTTACACTTAACAGGTTCCTCTCTAAATATTAATAAGTAGTGCATTTTGAGTTTGAGCCAAAAGTTGTAGTTAATGGTTTATTAAATGCAAGAATTGTGTCCACTTAAAATAAAGTGTGACATTTTTTCCCCTGTTGAGCACAACAGAAGATACTATGAAGAATGTCAGTAACAAAAGTTGATGATAGCCATTGGCTTCCATTGTATGCAAAAATACACACATGCATACATACAAACATAAAACAACAACAACTATGAATTCAATGGCTGTTGGCAACTGTTTGGTTATCCACATTCTTCGTAATATCATCTTTTGTGTTCAATAGAAGAAACCAGTTTGTAACAAAGCAAGCAAGTATCAATATTTATATACACTCACTGGCCACTTTATTAGGTACACCTTGGTAGTACCAGGTTGAACCCCTTTTGCCTTCAGAACTGCCTTAATTATTTGTGGCATAGATTCAAAGGGTGTGGGGAACATTCCTCAGAGATTTTGGTCCATATTGACATGGTAGCATCACGCAGTTGCTGCAGATTTGTTGGCTGCACATCCATGATGCAAATCTCCTGTTCCACCACATCCCAAAGCTGCTCTATTGGGTTGAGATCTGGTGACTGTGGAGGCCATTTGAGTAAAGTGAAATCATTGTCATGTTCAAGAAACCAATTTGAAATGATTCGAGCTTTGTGACATTATTTGTGCATTATCCTGCTGGAAGTAGCCATCAGAAGATGGGAAACACTGTAGTCATAAAGGGATGGACATGGTCAGCAACAATACTCAGGTAGGCTGTGGCATTTAAACTGCTCAATTGGTACTAAGGGGCCCAAAGTGTGCCAAGAAAATGTCCCCCACACCATTACACCACCACCAGCAGCCGGAACCGTTGAGACAAGGCAGGATGGATCCATGCTTTCATGTTCTTTACACCAAATTCTGATCCTACCATCTGAATGTTGCAGAAGAAATAGAGAATCATTACACCAGGCAAGGTTTTTCCAATCTTCTATTGTCCAATTTTGGTAAGCCTGTGTGAACTGTAGCCTCTGTTTCCTGCTCTTAGCTGACAGGAGCGGCACCCGGTGTGGTCTTCCACTGCTGTAGCCCATCTTCTTCAGGGTTTGACGTGTTGTCTATTCAGAGATGGTTTTCTGTATACCTTGGTTGTAATGAGTGGTTATTTGTGTTACTGTTGGTTTTCTATAATTTCTAACCAGTCTGCCCATTCTCCTCTGACCTCTGATATCAACAAGGCATTTTCATCCACACAACTGCCGCTCACTGGATATCTTCTCTTTTTTGGACCATTTTCTGTAAGCCCTAGAGATGGTTGTGTGTGAAAATCCCAGTAGTTCAGCAGTTTGTGAAATACTCAGACCAGCCCGTCTGGCACCAACAGCTATTCCACGTTCAAAGTCACTTAAATCCATTTTTGTTTCCCCATTCTTATGCTCGGTTTGAACTTCCGCAAGTGATCTTCACCACATCTAGATGCTTAAATGCATTCAGTTGCTGCCATGTAGTTGGCTGATTAGCAGTCAAGTTAAAAATAAGTTTGAAAAGATGTGGGAAACATGGTGGTGGTGATGTTGAAGGTGAGCGAACGTGGAGGTGTAGTTCATTCATAGCCTAAGTTTAGCTTTTTGGTTTTATTTTGGCTTCAAAATTATTTTGTTAAGATTATTTTGATGGACAAAATGTGTAAGTTTTGTGAACTATGATAGAACACAGAGCTTATTTTTTGCGATAATCCAAAAGCCTATGTGAACCAATGCGATGCTAGCAGCCGATCAGCATACAAAGTGATGTCATAGTTCCCCCACTCTATTACAACCCAGAAAAGTCACAGCATGCTAAGGGGTCTCTGTCATAAGTCTATGGACTGAAGGGAATCAAGCCTCTGCTGTAACTTTACCTGCGGGTGTTACTGTTGGACACTAGGCAAGTTTTACCTGTCTTACCCGTTACCCTTCAAATTGTGCAAACTGAAATTGCAAATTGAAAATATGTCTAATGGAAAAAAGGAATAATTTGCAAAACTGCAATGGAAACTTTTTGTATTTTGCATTTACATGTCAGTTCTGACCAGATTGTGAACAACAGAGAAACGTGTATTTTTTTTTTCCTAAATCTTATTAGGTTTGCCATCATGCCATGATCATGTGCTAGCTATACAGTGAGAAATGTATTTCCTGTACACACGTCAGCTTAGAAAGTTCTTGTGAGAGACTAATGAAGTCATGATGTCGGATTGCCGACACATTGCAACTCTTAGGATATGTAAATTTAACTAGAGGAATTGGTGTTACGGGCAGTCGTATCAGTGCAAAGCCCTCTGAAACATGCAAAAAGATGTGTAAAACTCAGTTGAAGGCATGAGACAAATGTAATGCGTTTTGGCTAAATGCGTGAATCACTCTGCCAACAGGCCCTTTCTACTGGTGGCTATATAGTGCTGCTTTCTAACCTAGAGCTCAGCTGTTTCCTCAGGCGTGTGTGTTAGTAGTATGCCTGCGTTAAGAGCAGATGATTAAGTGCTGTCTGCACGCTGGATCAGTGCTGAGCGATTGAAGTGCGATTGTTGATGTCTGGCACTAGCCCGCGGGATGCTAGCACGACGCCTTTTCAGCAGCAACGCCCGCCAGTCGAAACAAACAATACCACGTCTTACTCATCCTGCTAAACCTCTCGCTGTGTATACACACTAACACACTCCAATACTCTCATGAACACACGTCCTGTCAGCGTCTTCACTATATGGTTATTCTGTAAATATTGCATTGTGCTGTAATACAGGCTAAGTATTGTTCAATGGTGTATTACTCTATTTAGCATTGTTGCGTATCTGTGTGTGGCTTAAAGCTTATAATGTGCAATATATGCTGTGATATATAACATATTACATATTACAGTGAAATTCTGTGGCTTCCACTTGAATGAATGTGCTTTAGCAAACATTGCATTAGCGATAGTGTGTCTGTGTTTATGTAAGAAGCTGTCAAGCATTAGATTGGCCTTTCACTCAACCTCAGCATGGCTGGTCTTATCTGTAACAGCCTTGTGACCTTTCACCTTTGACTTGACCCTACCTGGTCACCTACTGCACTTGAACATCGATCAATTTTACCCTTCCTCATCCTGCTATCTTCTCACTCCACTTTCTGGACATCACTTTCTCATCTCTTTTACATTTTATGTTTCCCATTGAATGTGTAACATGACATACTGCTTATACTATATATACGCAATACATTCATGGGATAAATTTGCCTCTTCTTAGAAGCATACAATTCAATGTTGTTTCCAGCTGAAATAAACACTAGTGGCTGTAAAACATCAAAAACCTTTATTCATTTTTCACACAGAGATTCCAATTTTTTTTTTTTCCATTGAAGAATAATTTTGGGTTGCCCAAAGAACCTATTTTTTTCCCCCGTAGTTTAAAGAACATTTCAATAATCCAAAGAACTTTTTTTGTACAGTAAAAATCCTTTTGCCTAATTGAAAGTTTCCATGGATGTTAAAGGTTCTTAATGGAACCACAGATGGTCATAAAAAATTGGTCATTATGATCTAAAAATATTTTCCTTGCACAGTATTACATTATGACCTTTAAAACACGTTTGCTGTTGTGCATGATATGTAAACAAATACATTTTGTTTATACATTTACTGTTTATGTTTGCATCACATAACTAGGCTTTTTGGACACATGGTAAACCTGCTTATTATCTCCACATTGCACTTGTGATATGACTTGTGATAAATGCTTTATCGCACATTTATAAATGCTTTATAAATGTGTAATTCCTGTTAACTTATGACGCACCAGGTCACTTGCTGAATTTAAAATAATATTTATTGAGGCCATGTGACAAAAATGTTGCTTACTAAAGTTTAAAGCAAGTTATGTAGTATTCTATTGCGAACAAAGCCAAAGTCTCCCATATTAAATATTAAATGTGGTTTTCAGTATCCCTCTCACTGTTGTCTATGTACTTGCCTCACAAAGGCGGCTGGGTTATACTCTAAGAATAAAATGGGAAAGCCATGGTTTACAAGCGTGTTCTCATGTTGATTCAGCTAATGTGTGTTGTGAGATGGTTGCATTGATATAAATGTATTTGTATGCACAACAACTGTTCAAATTTAACTCAAATATAAACCTTCACACCTTGGGTGCATTAAATGTTAACACCGTGAAATGCTGATAATGGTACACAAGCACAAACCTGCGTGATGGTCTTGTAAATCACTCATACACTCGAAGGTTTCCAAGTATTCGCACTGGTCCATGACTTTCAAGCTGTGCTTCCAAATACACACACTATATTTGGAATACTAGTGGTTTATTTATTGCATACTATTTATATGCATACGCAACAGTTCAAATAGTAGCATGATAGATAAACTGTGACTGTGTCTATTTTGCAATTAAAAGGATCATTTTGCATTTTTTATCAAGTTTTGGCTGTCCAATCAAAAAGTCTTAAAGGAGATAAATAGCACCTTCTGTTTCAGTTTGATGTGTTGCATCGTGGGATATAATACTCATCCGCATGTATTCTGGTTGTTTACTGCACATGTTGGTAGGTGTAGTATTAAATTATTATTACCACAAAAATTACTTGTAAATTGTAGGGCATATCTAAAAACATAAATCAACCAAAACACCTGCCATACTTATATTCACCAAATTGGATTTTTCTGGTCTTATTAAAAGAGCAATCCGTCAAATCTGATATCTGATCTAACCTGTTCAAGAACAATTAAATGTCCAAACGACCACTTGCCCTAAGAGCATGTTTACATATGCATATAAACATTTTTCTATAAACACTGGATTTGCATCTCTCTGAAGTAAATTGCGGAAATACATCAATCAGTCTTTTTTTATGACAGTGGCATCTGATAACATGCCTTACCCTTTATAATGTTTACCAAGATACACACATACTGTGTGCTTACGGAATTGGGGAGATTCCTGCCTCGATCTGCTTAATTGTGTCCATAAATCTTATTGAAGAATGTCAGCTGATGAAAAAGAAGTTTAGTGAGGGAAGTATGTGAGTAACGTTTCCTAGAGGGCTCCGCAGCTGGAATGAACGGGCTTCTTGACATGTTTGAACTTAGAATAAGCAGCAAAAAATACATAAAAATAATACACAGACGTACATAGATTAGAGCTGTCCGTGGATTTAAAATTTGAATCAAATTAATTACATGACATGCTAATTAATAAATTACATGCATCAGTATTTGCGTGGAAATTCCCCAAATAAAGATCATTCAAAGACTTTTCAATAGCCACAATAATGTAAACCTGGAATGTAGACAACATGGAATGAAATCATGAAATACACTCTTAAAAATAAAGGTGCTTAAAAGATTCTTCACCATAGAAGAACCATTTTTTTGGTTCCACAAAGAACCATTCAGTCTCTTTCTTGCATTTTTCTAATCTGAAGAACCTTCTTTCACCACAAATAAGATTTTGTGAAACAAAGTTTCTTTAGATGTTAAAACTTCATGGATCCTTTTAGACAAAAAGGTTCTTCTATGGCATCATGAAGCACCTTTATTTTTAAGAGTGTACATGCAAATAGTGGCTTTAGAAAGAAATGGTAATTTCACCACAGTGACTTGTAGTATGTTTAATAGCATCCAGTTATGCAAATGACTGTAGTGGAAAGTACATTTAAAATTGTAATATTTTCCCACTTTTTGCAGAATTTCACAAAATACAGTACCTTAATTACTCTCTTATTTCTTTATAAACAAAAAAAAAATATGCTAAATAACTTTATTAGAACCAAATGGTGGAATCCTTTAAAATATTCATAATTAAAATTATTATAATAAAATAATTCACTTTTTTTGTTTAGATGATGATAATTTAAAATGTGATAATTTATATATTTAGAATGGATCTTCATATTTAAAAATTGAAAGTCTAGATGTAGGACAAGGGGATTTTATTTATTTATTTATTTTTTGCATAGGTATATGATGTTGCAAAAATAAATGTAAAAAGTATTTTTAAATAAGTAAGTTACAATGTGATTTTCAAACAACATAAAAGCATCCAGACTGCTAGTTTTGTCTGCATTATATTTTTAATTGATGGTATATGTACTGTACATATGTAGATAATCTTTGTCTGCTCTTGTACCTTGAGTGCTGCATTAAAAAAAAGAGAGATCCTTGTGTTCCATTTATTTCTATTGAGTTCTATGTAGCTGTTTTTGAATACAGGAAAGCATAACCTGTGAATGCTTCATTTACATTTATGCATTTAGCAGACGCTTTTATCCAAAGCGACTTACAGTGCATTTAGGCTATAATAATATTATTATTATTTTTTTTACCAGTATGTTTCAGGTTCTCATTTGTGCCATCTCACAGGGTATTACTTCACGCCAGTTTTTCCTCCATGCAGGAGAACCCCTCGTTACAGAATGGTATGATTAATTGCCTAAATGTGTTTCTCCAATATATACTTTTTTATATATAATTAAAATATAAATTAACTAAATCAATACACTATATTGACAGGCCTTATACAGATGCAAAGTTATAGCCAAAAGATACTACAGGTAAAACCTCATGAATACAATAACCAAACATACACACCGTTAACCTCACAAACAAATGTTAACAAAGACCGTAATCCGGTTAAAACTGACAGATATAATTTATTTTCCACTGCCGGCTAATAGTTTATGCCACACAATCTCATGCGGTATTTCAAAATTCTTTCAGTTTGGAATTGTTTGAACAACAGCGGCGTGGTTATCCCTTTTTTCTGAGCGGATGACTGCGCGGTGACCGTGAATGATGTATTTTTTTTCTCCTTTCTGCAGGATTTCTTTTAAACAAACATGTGAAGGCCTTTGTGTCAGCCTGTCTGTATTTTGCCGTTTCAAAACCTCGTCTTCTGAGCCGCCCGTGTTAATAATCACCTTGACTTCCATCAGGCTTTAACATGAAACAATACATCCGTGCTGCCTTGAACCGCACTTCAATGAGCTTAAAGCCAAACGGCCTCCCCAGCACCCAAACACACACTTTATGCAAATATCGTGTCTTTGTACTCGTGAATATGAAAGGTGTTATTAAATCTTATTTTGCATTATTCTGGTTTGAGGGATAACTCTATCAAAGAAGCTCCAAATTCAATAAGTTATGTATATTTTTTGTTGTTTTTATTTATTTGAAAATGTTTTAATTAAGCACTGTTGTCAGTAGATGATGTCGCAGAAGTTATAGGCTACCGACGAAGAGTCGGAGAGAAAATGACAGAGAGATGCTTGTGAAGTGTGTAAATAGACTACATGAGTGGCTGCTATGTGCTGTTTTAATGTAAAGTGAATTGTGGGTAAAGCTGCTAAAACTGAAGGCAATTTAAGCTGCTGGTGAGATGTTGTTTTAAGCCCGGCAGGTCAGGTGGGCCAATCCCACTGACCCCTGTCAACACCGTCATAATTTAGTGGTCTGTCTGTGTATGTGCGTTTGCCTCTGTAGGCTCTGTATTTCATATACTGCTCAGATCTACAGTAAAAATGAACCTGAATAACTGATCATGAAACGTACTTCAAGTCAAGGGGAGGAGTTAAAAGAAGTAGTACTTTGTGAATAGTGACTACTACATTGCAGCTCTTTTAAAATTTTAACTTTGACTTTTGTGACTTTATTTATTATAACTGTGATAATTATATGTAAACGTTTGAAATCTTTCACTGGTGTATGGTAGGAGGCGCTCTCACGCATCTTCTGAAAGAGTATTGAAGGTCTGGATCAAAACACAGCAAAGAAGCAGAAACAAGCGATTGTTTGCATGAGCAGATGTATATGTAAAATAACGCAATCATCCAGCATGAATCATTATATAAATCAAAAATATGATCCAGGAAATGGTATAGGAACGTGCAAGCTATTGATGTGTTTATTGAAGCGATCTGTTCCATCAGTTTGATCATAGATCAGAATCTTTCAGACTTTCTCTTGGGCAAAAACGTGATTTTCTAGGCTTTGTTTAAAATGTTGCTTTTTTAATGAAACATTTATATTGAAGTGTTGACAAGAACAGAATGCATAAAGCTAGATTTTATTTTTTTAATTTTTTTATGAAGAGGCTCTGTTCTTTCTTTTGACATTTTGCATTTTCAGATATGCATACAACTAAATATTCTGGGGCCAATTATCAAAAATGCTGGCAGTGGCTGGCAACTAGAAAAAGAAAATGCTGTCGGGGAAAGTTTAAATATATATATCATTTGTTGTAATTCACATCTCTCTTGTAAACTGCAACTTTTTTCTCATAATTTTTCCAACATTATATGTAATAATTGTCACTAAATTGTAAAAAAAATAAACAAATAAATAAATTCACAACTGCAACTATTTCTCATAAATTTGAATTTATACAGTATATCATAATTGTGACTCTCTCACAATTTTGACATTCATTTTTTAACAGTTGCGACTTCATATTTTTTATAACCATTCTTATTATTCCTTTCTCATAATTGTGACTATATCTCACAATTCTGTTTATTTACTGTAATTGAATTTGGTGCCATGAAGAGTGGACCACTGGGAACACTGAGTGATGACTTGGGGATAAATCAACTCGTACAATGAAATCAGTCGTCCAGATGAATCTGCTAAATATCAATTGGAATTTTCCAACTGTATTTCTCAATATAAACGTGCATGTCATATATGAATATCTTTGATTGGTGCCACCCTTTCAACGTCTTGCACACTCTTAAAGTTAGATTTGTCACTAGACACAGAATACACTTAGTTTGCACCATCTCCTATTGTTGAACCCTATAGCTCATGAATGAACTCTGCAAGCCGAGAATATTTAAGCACAATATGGTCTTTCTGTCAGTCAGTCAGTGTTTTCAGGTTAGTTAAGAGAGTCTGTAGTGTTTAAGAGGGAAGCTTGTCAATCAAAGCTTAGACAGAAAGTGATGGAATCTTCTGACGCAATCTCTAAATGCAGTCGCACAAGAAAGGTCTCACGCTTTCAATTAAAATGTCCATCAGGGATTACACACACTCTTAAATATACACAAACACACACACACTTATGCTCTGTTCTCTAAGTGTGGCCTTGGCACTTACAAAGAGCTTACAAATCCTGCTTTTGCCTGCAGGCACCTCGGCTCAGTGCTATACAAGTACTCTATTCTTTCTCTCGCGCTGTCTGTGTCTCTCATTCTCTACATACATATTTGCATGTTAAACTTTCAGATACAATTAGTTTTAATCTATTTATATGTAATTGTGCTACATTTAAGCTTGGCGTGTTTTTAAAAAAAAATTGCAACCAGGAACTGGAAATGGATATTATTTAATGATTCTGATTCCTTTTAGGATTCTATTAATGACTCTTAAGAAAGTAGCACCCCAATCCAATAATTAGTCTCAAGTATACACTAAAGTAACAACACGTAGTCAATTAGTAATAACAGTAGTTTTCCGTTACATCATGCCAAAAGTCATGAATTGTTCTTAGTAAAGAACCACTTCAGAGATTCAGTTGGTGAGTGATTCATTATACTGATTCAAACTTGTATCTTCCCTATGTCCAAATATGCCCAATTTCCTGCTATGCACTCTCAGAAAAAAAGCTGGGGAGGTACCTTTTTCAAAAGGTGCACTTTTGAACCTTCTTTACCCCTAATGGAGATTTATTAGTACCTCTATTGTATATATTAGAACCTACCCTAGTAGGGAGAAATATATTTGAAATATACTTATTATTATACAAATACAGATACATATTTATGTGCTTAATAAAAATAAATTGCAATTGTACTTTTGGGATACTAAACTGGTATACTTAAAGTCTGCTAAATTGGAACAGCTATTTAATTGTGCAGAAGTCCAACTAAAGATATATCTAAGTATATTTAATTGTGCTAAAGTGAAACTATTGCAAGTATACTTCAGGTACACTTTAAATGTCTTGCATTTAAAGACTGATATTATACAATCCTTATTAATAGTGCTATTAAAACACATGTTAGGCTTAATCTTAAGAAGTGTGCATTGTGCAATAAAGAAATACTCCAAATAAAGTTTAATAATATTTTAGATTAGTAAGTCTTGAATGATATGTCAATAAATATGTTAATGGATTTGAAGTATACTTGATATGAAATAAATGTATTTTAAATCAATTATGGCATAGTTTTTTTTTCTTTTTAAAAAAAAAATGACAATATGTTCAGATATGATACACTGAACCCTTTCTTGTTACATGAGGCGATGAAATTTTGCATATTCATATATGGCAGGCAACCAGTGTGGCTGACATCATAGGTCACATGTCAATGGCAATATGGTGGATGTGCAGTATTATTTCTGTATGTAATATGATTGCATTCATACTACACACATAATTTGTGATTTAAAGACTTTTTGAGGCTGACTCTATATATATATATATATATATATATATATATATATATATATATATATATAAAACAGCTCAGAGCTAATTCTTTAAAGAATTAGACTACGATGGTCATGCTCTTTGATGATTTCTCTTTTTCCATTGTACTTTAGATTCAGTAGCGGTGCAAAGTTGCATGAACAATGTTGCCGGAAACACACTATTGACACCGTCATTGTGTTCCACTGCAAATGTACTGTATGCAAATGTAAAAAAAACGCTAACGTAGTGGAAAATCACTTACTGTATTAAGAGTTTGTCGAGAATTGATGAATGCTTAGGTTTTCGTGCTGGAAAAGCAACTTTAGAAAATTTCTAAAGAAATTCCTTCATTGTATATGCAGCATTAAACACTTTAGAAAATGAAACTGAAAAGGAAATGGAACAATGAAGGGCGCCGAATAAAACTTTGCTGCATAGATGTAAATATGTACATGAAAAAATGTAGCAGGATTTTAGGTCAGCCAGTAGTTTGCATACAGTTACAGCACACTTAACAGATCAACATTAGCTTGTATTAGTCTGTGTACAGTACTTGTGCATGTTTGTTTAAGGCTCAGAATGGATTTGTTTTCACAGGACAGATGACACATTAAACCAGGTTGATTTATGAATGCATTGAGTGCAGACACTAAACGAAATGAACACCGTCTCTGATACAAAAGCACAACGGGGACATTCCATTCTTCGCTGTGCGTCCGACCAGACGGCTGTGTTGTAAGAAAGAGGGGGGTGCGAGCGCCAGACATCCCTGTCAAAGCAAGGCCATATCAGGTGCTGTTCACAGGAGTTCAGGTAGCTGTTGAACGGAGGGGGTCAGAGGTCAGGGCAGACCCTCTCAACAGGGGCTGGAGAGGTGAGCTGCCCCTCATCTCTTATGCGGGCATCTCAGATTTTCGCCTTCTGATCATAATTGAAGTGTTGTCATTCAATAGCATTCAATTTTAACTTATTTCCTTTAAAAAAAATATATATATATATTGTATTTTAACGTTCTCTTATTGTAATATGAAGTACTCAGCTACCTAAAAATAGGTCTAATTATAATCACAATACAGTTTGGCCTCAATGAGCTTACTGCTTAATAAAATAGTTATATATTAAAAGTATTAAACAACAAAAGTTGTTATAATTTACTCAGCGTCATGTCGTTCCAAATTCATAGTCATCGCAAACTAAAATATTTTTTGGGTTACACTTTATTTTACAGTGTCCCTGTTACAGTGTAATTATACATTAAGGTACTGTGTAATATTAATTAACTACATCAGCCTTACAATGCATGGCTAATGGTAACAATCTATGAGAGTAAAACAAACATGCACAGACAAATCCATATTAAACCCTGTGGCAATACATTGATGTGTAAAGACACAAAACGATTGGTCGGTAAAAGAAACTGAACAGTATTTATATACGGTATATATATATATTTTTACCTCTGATTCACGCAATGTCCGAACTGTAAGAACTCATGTGAAAGAGCTTCACAGCAGCAAGCGTATGAGCCGTTCTTCTTCTTCTTCTTGCTTTATGGCAGATCACAGACTTATAAGTGCATTACCGCTACCTATCTCTCAAATGGACTATTGACACTCCTAATTTAGATTGTAGATAGTTTCAATGGTCCATTTGAATTATTACACAAGTGTTATATATATTTGTTATTAAACAAGTTATTACACATGCCCCTGAATAATTATATGTAAATATGTATGTTACAATTATGAAAACATTTTTATAATTGCTGACAGTACAATGCTGGACCATGATATAATCTGCAGAATTTACACTTCAATTATGAGACTACAGCGTTTCCCATACATTGAGTGCGTTTTTTTATATCTTTTTTTTTAAATATATTTTATATTAATATATTTTTTATATTTGTATTGTCTTCAGAAAACTGGATATTATTCTCATTTAATCTTGCAGAGTGCTGCTTTGTGTACAGCCGTTACCAGGGAAACCATTTTCTTCCAATTAAACAGCGCCTCCTGTTGGCAGATAATCAATTTGTGTGTGTGTGTAGATATATATGCCACCACAAATAGAGTGTAATGCTGTGTCCGAATGTGCCTACATATATAACACCCTTAAAGTATACACTTTTTCGGTGAAAAAGCACAAACTTTTGAGTGTGTAGTAGAAGACTAGGCAAGCTTTGGGCCATACTATCATGACATACAATTGTGTCTTTAACGGGCTGCTCTGTCACATAACAACACGCGCCCAGTCACTGTAAACTGGCCTGTCAGTCATCTTGTCACAGTTTATACCCTCCACTTTTCATTTAATTTAACTTCCTACCATATCGGAGAGAAAAGAAGTAGCACGTTGATCTGCGAGGCTCAGGTGTTCATGCATAGAACTTGTTCATATTTTAAGCATAATGATACATTTAACAGTTAACGACCAAATGGCTGTATTACATTGCTGCTGCAAATTACATTGAACACATAATACAGTACATGTGCATCTGTAATAATGTTAACACTCTATGTCTTGCAATATCCGTGTGTGCAAAGGTTCTGCGTGATCCTCTTGTTAAGTATTCTCGGGGTCTGAATCCGGCTCAAATTGATATGGCAATACTGATGCCATCCTTAACTATTGCCGAGCAGACGGGACATGATGCTCTGGCAAAGGGTGGGGCAGTACTGAAACAAAGCTGTTCGCCAATCACAGCGCACTGGGACAGCTAACCAATCACATCACATTTTGTTTTTCAGAAGGCGGGCCTTCATCAAACCCGGAACTAATTGAGCCATTTGTGCCATTCTGGGAACAAAGGTATCGTAATGATGTAAATCATGTGAAAAATTTATTTATTTTCCAAACCACCAAGCATGAGAGCATGTTCTAGTACACCCCCAAAACAAAATAAAGACTTTTTAAAAGAGCATAATAGGACCCATTTAACTATGTTGTTGCGGTGTGTTGCTAAATTGACGTCCCATATAGCCCTAATTCACCCGACTACACTCTGTAACCTTTACTAAGGAACAGAGAAAGTTTATCTTTAATCCAAACATATTGATTTGCATACATATTTCATCATGTATTGATGTGTCTTTCATTAGATGTAAGAATATATCTTCCATTAGCTCCTTATCTGTCCCTCTGAATTTAGCGTTGTACATTTGCATCTTAATTTATAACGCATGATTAATTTCTTATCTGGAGTACAGCATGGAAATACATCCCCTTATGTCTCGATAAACCATCATTTAGATTTTAATTTAATGAAAACATATAATGGATTTTTTTTAATGATTGTTTTCGTTCGTTTGATTCAGATTAACATGAATACACCAGTATAGTATTAGTCTGAATATCTGAAATCTTTATCAACTTAATGGGTTCTGGAGAAAAGCATAGTTAATCTATCATGAACTCTTTAATGAGTGGAGTTTTAAACCGGTTTGTAACTTTGCTGTTGCTTGCCACACAAACACTAAAACCTGTTCCGACCAGCATACAAACCTACTACTGTATCCATATAGTACAGAAATGTTGTTCTAAAAAAATGTTTGTTTTATTGTACAAATAATCATTTGTTTGCAGTATTCCTAATTTGATGATTGGCCATATAATAACTGGTTTTAGAACACACCCTTACTAACAAACACATGCACAGTTATCAGACATGCAAATATATGTACAAATACGGACATAACAATTAAATCTGCATTTGTTTTATTTGCATTAGTAACATGACATTCCGTTTCCTGGAATTAAAGTCTTTTCTGAGAATTATCTATGTAGTCGTCTTGGACTCAAAATCATTATCAGTGTCTTTGATGGTGGACAGTGGCTTTTAGATATATTGATGACATTAGATACTTTTGCAGGTTAGATTTTTTTGTATTCTACATTGGTTTATCAAAATCTGACGAGGAAAGGATAAGTCAGAATGAGTACACACACACATGTGCATTGCTACACTTTCAGATAAAGCTCATTTACTATTTTTTATATTTTTTTTCACTCATCGTCCAAAAATTTTGTCCTCATAATGTAGCATAAATAAGTACTCTCTCTCTCTCTCTCTCTCTCTCTCTGATTACTTGATTGTGACATCACTAGAGGTGTGTAATTACCAGGAATACAGCAGCCCTCTGGGTGTATGAAGATCAAAACATTTGTTTTATTTATATTTACAAATGTGAATGCAGTTACTAATGGAAATATTTATTTACTTTTCCCCCATCATGACGACAATTTATACACTAGTAATTATTTTCTCTCTCTGAGGACACTTAAGTGTCCTTTTATTGTATTATCTGCAAGTACATTTTAAAATATAATTAGAAGTTTGAAGCACACTGCAAGTGCACATTCAGTACAGTAAGGCACACGTTTTATATAAGGATTTATCAGTGATATTGATCAAACAAATAGAATATTAAATCGAACCTTCTGCAAATGTACAGGAAAAATAGGTGCAAGTCAGAATATGTAACTCCAGAATTGGTATAAAATAGAATAACATCATCGTCAACTAAAATGGTATTTTTCTAAAAACTGTCATTTTAGTCTCGGGAAAATATGACAAAACATTCACGAAAAGTTACAAAGACCACAATGTGGCTGTTTGCTATGGTTATTCAAATGTGTATTTTTTTCACTCTGTACTTTTTATTCTATTTGTGTTGTTATTGGGTTGTTAAACAGAGATTGCAACACATCCTATTAACTTGAAGAGTGTGTTGTCATTTTTATCTGCCGACCTTTCGCAGCGAGAGGTTAGGCCTCTGGAGAATCTATGAGCATGTGCTGACAGCACTGAATCCTGGGTAATGTGCTGTGCCTGTGTTGCACGTGGAGGATGTGACATCATCACTACCCCTGGCTGGATCTCTCAAAGTTAATCACTTTGGGAACATTCCAGGAATAACAAGTGCACCTGCGTGTGTGTGTGTGTGTGTGTGTGGCAGTGAGTGTGTGACACGGATGTGTGTGAAAGTAAATTGTATTTAACTGTCACCCTGAAATATGTTACAGGATATTAATATTGTAATATTTGAAGAGATCCCCTGATATTTAAAAAGGCAATTAAAGTCAACAAATTTTTTTTTTTTTTAAAAATCAACAAAATTGAAAAATAAATAAAGAATACTCTTATTACTCTAAAGTCAAGCATGGTGACTTTGAAAACAGAATATGTAAATATATATATTATAAGTCTAGACATGATCAGTTTTTTATTTTTTTATTTTTATTTTTTTTAGGAATCATCCCGGATTATGCACTAATGGACATTAATTTTCATTACTCTTAAATAAGTAAGACATTATTTTAGGATCACTTTTGTAACCCACACACACTCCCTGCTCGATGTAAAATATATGAAAATAAAAATAAAACCGTGTGTATATATATATTTTTTTTTTTATAAATCTTTCTCTATAGTACAGACGTGTGTAACTCTAACCTGTGCTCATGCGGGGCCGGTAGGCTGTAATTTGCCCTCACCTGGCCCCTTCTCTGCTCCCTGTCCCCAGCCATAATTACTCTAATGGAGCAGGACGGAGCCAGGGGTCAGAGCTCCGGCCCCGGGCCCCCACTAAACAACGGGCCCTTCAGCCAGTCCGAGACAGGAGTGGACATACCTAATTGACATGCTGACAGTCCTGTCTGTGAATGCATCTCCCTGTGCTGTTATTGTAGTCAGAAAGTAAGGTATTCGGATCTGTATGTGTTGTCTATAAAGACTCGAAGGGAATACTATATATATATATATATATATTATATATATTCAGTTGTTGTAAAATGCTATAAAATTGACTAATATTTGGTACTATGCTAGTATTTCTGGTAGCACACTGAATATTACTGTAGAGAGTTGAAGTTCAGCTAACGGTGCAAAGATCACTAACTAATTTGAGTTCTGCAAGATACATTTTACTAGATGCTACTTTGATTTTACCACTAGAAATTCCTTTAAGCATGACATACAAACAATGACATGCGATGCATCATAAAAGTAGACAATTTGACTATCTAATCTAAATCTTTTGAAGCTGTCTGATAGCTTTGTGAGAGGAACAGGTCAACATTGAAGTGGTTAACCCATTTAATCCCAAATTCTTCCCAGAGATGAAATATATGAGTTTGTGTTGTATTTGTAAGTATATTAAACAATGTCAATAATGTAAAAAGATATTTGAAAAGTCCATGAAAAAATGAGTTTTATCTCTGGTCACAATTGTGACCGGTGGTAGAACACAGGGAGTCTAAGTCGTTGTATATAAATACATAAATCTCCAGAAATTATAAAAATAAAGACTGGATTAAATTGTTGAATTGTTTAAGTCGATTAACAAATAGGTAAACATTGTCTGGCTCAGTTTCAAAAATAAATATTTTAATAAAATTATGATAAAATAACACATTATAGGAAATTGCTTAGAATGTAATCATTATAAATGACACAATATTTAAAATTACAAAATGAAAAAAACTTTCAGAAATAAAATGATAAATTAAAACAAACAAATAAACAAATTCAAATAAATAAACAAATTATTAAATATGAGCCTATAGGAAACATGTAACAATGCCAAGGAACATAACAATTAATAACAAATCGTCACAAAAATTTTCAATCAACAGTTACAACTGTGCGCTGGTTTGGAACTCATGTAACTTGAATAGACACCTTCCTAAGGACATAGCAGCGGGGAAAAAACAGTGTCCTGGTGTGGAATTCATTGATTAGGTAACTCCCTCAGACGTTATGAAACGTTTTGAAGCACTCAAGATGCATTGGCCTGGCACACTTTTCACAACCAAATGATGTGCGACCATCACAGACACGACATCTGAGAAACCTGTTCCCCTTTAAAACAAAATGAACAATTACACAATGATTTCTCTTTTGTATAGCTTTTGGAACACATCTGCAGGTGTTAAATGTTATGATAAAAACAAATCTTCATATAAATCTGCCTACCTGTGTTTATCGGCCAGTGAGCAACACGATCAAACCTGGGAATATCAGTCACAGCAGCTGACATTGAGGATGGCCTCCCTTGTCCTTTTGGTGCATTACCAAATTTTTTCAGGAGACTTTGGGCAACTACTCGCTGAAATCCAAGGAGATCATAGTCACCATCCATGACATCTCTGTGGAACAGCCAACTGTTGACCACAGCACTGTGGAGAGTCCAGGCATAAATTGGCCACCACCACTTTTTTGATCTTATTGTGCAGTGGTAACGGGACACCAGAAGATCATGTAGATCTACTCCTCCCATTTGCTGGCTGTAAGAGTGGACTATTGAGGTTGTTGAAGGTACTCATATGCCTTTCTTTCCTTGTTCCATCTCCTAGTTGGTAACTCAGTGTACGTAGACATTTTCCACATTGCTTGCAACAGTGACCACATTGTTATCCCTCCACCTTACCAGTAGCTTTTCTCCTTCAGACAAAACTTCTGTGGAGCCCCTCTATAGCTTTTGGAATTCATTCATTGGTTTAAATGGCACATCACACAACTGGTTTTGCCGCATTGTCCCACTGCACCCATATCCTCGCTTTGTCATCTCATCAATCAGGGATAATGTGGTGAAAAGGTTGTCATGCGTGAAGTTGCATCCTCCTGGAACACCAGCTTGTTCAGCCAAACCCAGCACTAGACTGGGCCCATGACCTAACCCAGTCTCTGGAAGAAGGGTATGCACTCCAGCATAAGGCTCGATGTGGTAGAGGTAACCCCCTGAAGACGACAGGCTCCAAACCTTATAGCCGTAGCGGATTGGTTTTCCCTTTATGAACTGCTTGTACCCGTGGCGCCCATAGTAGGGAATCATACTTTCATCAACTGACAGTCATTTACTGAATGGCAGAATTTTGTATGAGCTATTTAGCTCCTGGAAGATTGGCCTCACCTTAAAGAAGGGGTCATTGTTGCACGTTGTGTTGTCCACAACATGGATGGAAGCCATAATTTCATCGAATCGGTTTCGTGTCATAGCATTGGAAATTGCTTTTTGCTGTTTTTTTTTATACTTTCTGAAACACCTACTCTTGTTTTTCCTTTTAATCAGCTGAGCAGGGGTGCTTTCTGCCAAGGGCCACTGGTATGGTGGTAGTAGTAGCATCTGAAGAAGGCAATACAGATGATGAAGCAGCTTCAAGTTGTTTTGTACGATTTCTTGTTTGGATTTTGAGTTTCGGTTGGTGACCAAGCAGTTTCAGGGATGTTTTCTGCCAAGGGCGGCATGGTGGCAGTAGTAGCATCTGAAGATGGCAACAAAGATGATGAGGCAGCTTCAAGTTTTTTTGAGAGACTTCTTGCTTGAATTGTGAGTTTTGGTTGGTCCTCGCATTCAGGTTCAATTTCCTCAAAATGATCATATCCAAACAGTTCTGCAGTAGAATTCAAAATTCTTGATGGTATGTGAGCTGAGTCACCAGTAAAATCCATGTCAGATGCATCGCTATCACAGTCGCTTTCTATTGCATCCTTCTCTATCTTAGGGACCACCGCTATATTACAAATTGCAGGCTCTGGATCATCAGTGTCAAGTAAATCCAAAACTTGACTTAAAGTCATTCTGAAAGAGAGTTCATAAAAATAACACAGAATTACAATATGGGTAACATAGACTCCCTGTGTTATACCACCTGTCACTATTATGACTGTCTTCATTTATTTGCAGTTTGACAACAGAATAAAGCATGTTTTCATTTAATTTCAATGTGTATGTATAGATAACCCTTTCATGATGATATGTGCAAAAAAATTATGAGCTCCTCAAAAAGGAACTTAGTATTCTTACCTGTCCTTTCTGAGCTTTGACGTCATCCTTCCGTTAAGACGGCAGTACCAGGAAATAAATGTGTGTGGTCACATGACCAAACTAACCAATCATGTTAGACCTGCCATAAACTCATATTGACATCTTACATTTTCATTATATATGAACATATGCTTCATAATATGAGTTACTTTTCAATTTTACACTAAAAATGCAAGGAAAAATTGTGGTCACAATTGTGACCAGTGCGATTAAATGGGTTAAAATACCTTGACATATTGTGTGATACAGCGGACCTTAAAGCATTTCTACTGAAGTACATATTAGTATAGTGAAATAAAGATAAAAAAAAAGTACCATGGGAATGTCAAGGTTCAAACTAAAAACCAGAAAAAAATATTTAAGGTGATTCTTTGTCCCTCTTGAATGAGTAGTTTCTGTGTGTTGCAAATACCTGTTAAAATGTTTATTTTAGTTTCAGCATCGAATATCACACTGAAAACAATAGTTAACCCCAAAATTCTGTCATTAATTACTCACCATCATGTCGTTCCAAACCCATAAGACTTTCATTCACTTCGAAACACAAATAAAGATATTTTTGATGAAATCCGAGAGCCTTCTGACTCCGCATAGACAGCAATGGAACTGACACATTCAAGGCCCAGAAAGATAATAAGGGCATTGTTAAAATAGTCCAGGAGACATCAGTGGTTCAACTGTAATTTTATGAAGAAAGAATACTTTTTGTGTGCAAAGAAAACAGAAAAACGACTTTATCCAAATATTTCTTCAGGGTTAGAGGGTGAGTTATTCAAGTCAGAATTTACATTTTTGGGTGAACTATACCTTTAATTATCTATCATTTTATAAATAATTACTATTTTAGATTTACAAATCACAAAAATAAAACAAAAATTCTAAAATGTTGTTGAGCTAACTTGATATTACTGGTTTAATTTACAATTTTTGGATCATTGATAAAAAAAAATTTAAATTTTGCTTAAATTATTATAAATTTTATTTTTCTGTTTATTGCCTATGGCTACTTCTAGAACCATATAATAAATAATTTTGAAATTTGGCAAACTAATAGAAAAGAATCTCAACCTCTACCATGTCATTTTTGAGCTTTCTATATCAGAATCTCTAGCGCCACCAACACTTCAAAGATTGCATCTATACTTTAGCTAATAACTTTTGAACCAAATGGCCTAGAAAACGATAAACCAACTGACTGAAGAATATGGATGGTAATTAAATATTCTAAGCAATCTCCTTCCTCTGTCATTGACTTTTTTTTTTTTGATGGCATTTCATTCTTTCACAAAAATGGTGGAAATAAAGCAGGGGAACAAGTGGTTGAGCTTGAAGGAAAGGGAAAGGGAAAGGAAAAAGCGGCAAAGAAAGGGGGAGAAGGGCAACAGATTTGGTCGTGTCTGTGTGTGGATTTGCCTTTTGTTTGAAATGAAAATTCAGAGTGTTTGTAGGATTACTCTGGATTGGCAGGCCCTCAGGAGCCAACCACTTATCTGTAAAAGTATGTGTGTGTGCTAGTGTGTAAGTGTGTGTTCCCTGAGGAAGACAGCACTTATCTGTACAGCAGTAATGTAGAGTATGGTAATCATCTGTGAGAGTGTATGTACACGTGTGTGTCACACAAAAGACTCGGGGGTATCTTGAAGTTTGCTGTAAAGCCCAATGAGTAAAACAGTTCTGAAGAAACACCATTGGGAATGACCAGGCTGCAACAAAAGCTAAAAAGTTCTCTCAGGTGACATGTTTTGTGTGCTATTTATTATATATATATATATCTTTTTTTTTGTCTGTTTTAAGAACCTTCTCTCGCATTCAGTTTAGCAAGAATTACATTTCGACTCCATATTAGAGAGTTTGAAAGGTTAACAGATAAACTGCACCTTTATATTATGTGGATGCGTGTTTATTTAACATTATTTTAGACAATAAATAAATTAATAAAAAAAAAAAAATTGTCCCCAGAAGTTAGCTTAATATGAAAAAAAAACTGATTTGTGAATAAAATATTGTATCAAACTGATCACAACCAACATTGGCTGATCAGTAATTTTTATTGATTTATTTATTGTATAAATATATATTTTATCCTTACTGAAATTAACCATGTTTATATATATATATATATAAATGAATTAATATATATATATAACTACATTTTTAGTAGTATTATTACTTTAACACTTAGTCTTGTACCTTGCTTAAATACTTTCCAATTAATGAATTCAAATAATCAACTTACCATGATGATACTAATGTAAAACTACACGCTAAAGTAATTATGGATAGATAGATAGATAGATAGATAGATAGATAGATAGATAGATAGATAGATAGATAGTGTTGATAATGTTCTCGCCCCTCTCATTAACTGGGTCATTGGAAGGTGATGTTGTCATTAAACATAGGTGTTAGGATGACCTGCTCAGAATGTAAACACCTGCTTTGTGTCTTTCTCTTTCACACACACACACACACACACACACACTGCTGAACTCCATGCAGCTCAGCACGAGCACCGTGAATGTGTAAATGGGTGTACTTGCAACGAGTGGATACCAGTAATCTGCAATTTTAGGATTACATGCAACAACATAATAGGAGATGGCACATATAATGTTTCTGTTAGGAAACAATGCTAAGCCTGAAGTAATGCTTATAACACTCAAATTGCAAACTGTCACACAAAATAGGGGTCGGCTGAAGTGTAATAGTTTTAATAGACAGGGGTTTAGGGTTTTTGAGTTAATTCTTGACAAGAGGAAAGTTTCTTTTATTGTCATGTCAAAAGTTGTTTGGGTGTTCTTTACTTGGTTTAAAAGCATATGACCATGACGGCAGATGATAATATTAGTGATATAGGCTTAAGTATATCACACTTTATTTTAAAGTCCAATTTTTGCTGTTAACAAACCATTACCTATGATTTTTGCCTCAATAAACTCCTAGATTATACATTAATCACAGATTATATATAATAAAACCTTTTTTTTTTTTTTTTGAATTTTTTTTTTGAGGCAAGTTTAGTTCAGGTCATATGTAATGTGGTTTGACTCGCCAAATTAATTAATTATAAAATTGTAGTTATAAAAATATCTAGATTTTTAAAGTTTTGTCATTAAAGTCACAAGGTCAAAATCATAAAATGCAAACTTTTATTGAAAATGAAGAAGTTTTTAAAAGACATTGCGAAGTACTTGGTACGTGTTTGAAAATATTGAGTTACATGGCAAATTTGAATGCCTAGGGTTACAAGTGTTTCAAACCTTATGTATCAGCAATAATAATAATGATGCTTGTCTAAGCAAAAACAACTAACAAAATAGTGTAAATGGTACTTTTCTAAACACACACACACAAACACACACACACACACACACACACACACGGATGTCAGCATGAATCCCAGTGGACTAGCACCACATTTTGTTACTCCAATCACAAATTAAATCCCATTAAAATGTACAGGCCTGTTAAAGAGGGAGACAGATAAACCCGCAGCTTTGAAATGTTCTATTTATTAAGATGTGTGTGTGTGTGTGTGTGTGTTTATTTCCTTGGGCTAAAGAATCCCCCTTGTCTAGATTAACCCCCCTGCCCAGTTTAAAGGGAGTAGTATGCTAAAGACCCTCTGAGACTGCGTTCTGCTCTGTGCGCATGCACGTGTGTGTGTGTGTGTGTGTGTGTGCGTGTGTGTGAAGGGGCAGTATGGTAATAGGGGTCCCGGTGTGATTGAAATCTGTGTGAGGGAGATAACGGGTTTATGTTGGGTTACAAAACTGCCATTAGTGAAGATCCCCCTTTACCAAAACACTCTCTTACACACATGCACATCTATTATTAACATTATATATTATCACCCGCAACACCCCATTCACATGATCACCCACCATCTTTTATTCAAAGATAGAAACTAAACAAAACTAAATCATCTTTCTACAGATTTCTCCTATGTTACTTTCTTTCGTAGAATTTCTCTGAGAAAGCGACTTTTACAGAACTGGTTTATATAAATGTCTTTTAGAGAGCTTTGAGTCCATTTAAGCCACAAACACTATTTATTTATGTATTTTTTCTGCAAAAAAATTTTTTCCTAAAGCTGGGGACTTTCTATTGACTTTCTACTATTTTATACGCAGAAACATACTATTGACAAAATAAATAAATACATTAACCCTATTATTTGTTTATTCCCTAATAGAAAATATCTGTAACCAAATATAACCGTTGCATTTATGTGTGTAAAAGAACTATGAAAAAGTATATAAATTTACAGTATCATATTAGTAGTTTTTCATTTACAATATATTATTTGTAGTAGTTTTATATTACTATTTATTAGTGGTTCTATATTAATTCAATGTTATTAGGTTTATTATTTTATCCTTTATCATTATTCCATTGTTTTAAGTTAGCACACTGCAATGTTAGTGAATTCACCGTTTTGTGATTAATGCATTGATATCTGTTGGTAGCAGTGGAGAATTCCTTTGCAGTTGGAATGTATGATGTCACAGTATACTCCGTCAAGTGGGCGGTGCTAGAAATACCATTTGAAGGATGGAATCAGTGTGAGCTGCAGTCATGGATCAAATAAACATGGAACTATGATGCTGTCATGTGGAAAGTTCTTATCCACCCACTTACATCCAATACTACTACAGTCATTGTGAGGTTGCGTAAGAGAGCAGATGTTTATATACATAAAATGATACAGCATAAATTGCTGAAAAAAACAACCAAGAAATGAAATGAGGAAATGGAAAAAGTAATTATTATACATGTTCCCAGTGCAAAAATATGTATGCTCGGAGTCTGAATGGTATAGCAGTGTTTTATTTATTTTATTATTATTATTATTATTATTTATATATTGTTATTATATTAATATATTCATATCTTGACTTTAAAGTTTTAGTTAAGTGCTTTTTAAGTATTTTATAATAATAACATAATTCTACTATAATGTTCTTATGTTTTGATTTAGCATAATTTATTTTAGTACTTAAACTTGTTCCTAATGTAACTTCAGATCATAAAATATCATATCATAAAATCTTTTTTTTCAATTAAAAAAACAAGTTTTGGTTAACAACACCACTATTATCTTTATTATAAGTGTGTATTACAGTATTTAAGTTTTTAGTAGTATGTAATTTAGTTGTTGTTATTATTATTATTATTATTATTTTGTATCATTGTCTCGGAAATAAAAGCCATTTCCCCCCTGCTTTGTCTTAACTTTTAGCTGTCTGAACAAATAGTAAATTATGAAAAAGAGCGCGAGAGAGAGAGAGAGAGAGAGAGAGAAAGCCGATTTCACTTGCAGTTCATTAACCACACTGAAAAATAAAGTTTAAGTTGAACATGTTGCATTGTGGGATGTGGTAGTTTGTGCCGTGTATACTGATTGTACAATGCTTATTTCGTATTTGGTATTCCATAAACCACACACACTGTGTGCAGTTAACATACTATATACTATAAACAGTAAGAAAAATCTGGCATTCTACTATATTCTAAAGATAGCCAGAATGTTTATGAGGCCGGGTGTGTCACACAGGTGGAGTGTGTATCTGTGTGTGTGTGTGTGTGTGCGAGGTCATTAGACGTGCGTCAGTGACCAAAGCACAGATGAAAGGGTGGAGTTGGTTGGCTAAGAGGCAGGCAGGCAGGAAACGGGCAGCTCTAATTGGCTAAAGAGGAAACGTGTAATGAAAGGCTATTAGCCTTGCCAAGAGCTGCAGTGCAACAGAGTGCAAACAAGCCTGAATTACCATTATTATCTCTCTGTTTCTTGCTCACTCTCTTTCACATAAACACATTTCCTCCATAAAGTATCTCTCTTTCTCATGTCCATCCCTCTTAAAGGGATAGTTCATCTTCAGTTGGTCCCTATTGACATAGTGTATTTTTTTCTTGCTATGCAATGTCAAATTGGGACCAACAACTGGAGGTGACCCATCCCTTTGATCCCAAATTTTTTCCCAGACATGAACATATCCAAATGATGTGTCATTAGTAGCCCTTTGAAATAATCAATAATTATTATATATATTTTTTAAATAGTTCAGCGATGTATGAAGTACAGCTCACACAGAAGATCCTTTCAAACCAAGCATCTTTCTATTGGCCAACATGGCAAATTCCCAGTTATGTGGTTTCCTATTAAAACGACTCTGACAATTCAGCAAACAACAGTAAACGTGACTTGTACCTATATACTAAAATACGTCCTTGAAATGCCCCCCCACCCCCCCCACCCAATATTGACACTTCTCATGAACTTCTTAATAACAGTATATGTATCATGGCTGTGTACTAGGGTCAAAGACTTTTCCTGAAGAAAAAAGAAAAAGAAAAACTCCTTGTTTGATTTGCATTCATTGGTTTGAAAAATGTTGCTGTTATGCCATAACCAGTTGAAAGAGTGACCTCTAGCTTTATGAACATAAAAGAGAAGGAAAAAGGCAATGGTGGTAGGTAAAAGAGAGACAGAGAGAGACAGTATCCTTTCTCTTAGTTTGACCTTCACTGTTGGTTCTCAGTAAAGTTATTCATCATTTACACGATGCGTGAAGTTCACCTTGTCAAAAGTGCCCACCCCAGCCGCTGGCACACACTGTGTGTGTGTGTGTGTGTGTGTGTGTAAGATCTGCAGGTGCATTGGAATTCATAATACAGTCACTGTAGATGTACACACAGCCCGTCATGGCCTTAAGGAAATGATTCACACAAAATATATAAAAAAAAATATTTTGTTGTTATTTATACACCATAATTTCCTTGCAAATTTGTGTGCTGTTATTTTTAAACATAAAGAAATTTTAGTGTGTTTTCACACACCTAGTTTTTTTATACTATTTTGATGAAAAAAATAAATAACTTAAAGGCTAAAAATATGAGTTGTAACCGTAAAGTAAAATAAATAAATAAATAATAGTAACAATAAAAAAACACAATATTTTCCTTACCCCCCCCCCCCCCAAATGTTTTATAGATACTTTTACACATTTTTATAATAATAATAATCGTAATAAATAATAATGATAATTATGTTGATGATGGTTATGATAATGATAATAATAATACATTTTACATAATTGTATGCTTGTTGAAGTGCACCACATGCCAGTTTACAATTACTTTCAATAAAAAGGCTTTTAATAAAATAGAAACTTACTGACATTGACATAGATAATTTTCACACATAAGGTTTTTCAATATTAGTGTTTTATTGATGATGAAAATATTAATATGTCTTGTTAATGTTCAATAATTTCTATGAAATGAAGTTATATTGCCTATCAACTTAAAAAAAAAAAAAATTAATTGAAATTTTTGGAATTCAAACACTTCTTTTTGGTTCTTCACACCAAACTATTTATTAGTTTCAGAAGAAAATACAGAAGTGTATAAGTTATACAGACCACTTTTAAGGTTTGGAGCTTGAAAGACAAAGCGGTTATGAATGTATTGTATGGAAAACAACTGCATGAAGATTCTTCAAAAATACCATAATACTTTTTGATACCATAGGGAAAAAAACAGCATCTGGGTTTGGAGCAACATTAGGGTCTGTAAGAAATGACAGTTTTCTTTGGGCCAGTTATTTGTTTAACATTTGATTTTCAGTCAATCACACTTATAATGGACTGAGAAAACTTTTCATAATGTTTTTTTTTTCTGAGTTATTAGGATTGACTTGGATTTAATACGCAAGCCAAAGAATGAAAGCATTCCAACACGAAAGCGGTTCCAGATTCAAGCTCTTTCTGCGGCTAGGCTGGTGTCAACATAGTTTATCAATGCATGAATGCTGCTAGTGAGATTTGCGAAATCTTAGCATTCAAGTCCGAGTGTGCTTTTATTTGAATGAACATGCTTCTGAATCGTAGATATTTACAAATATAAATGCACACACACACACACACACAGCTTTTCTGGCTGCAGCTCAAACATTACGACCCTCAATTCAGCCACAAAATCAGCTTTTAAAGATGGCCTTTTCAAATGGAAATATATTTGTCCGTCAAAAGGGTTTGTGTGTGAGTGAAGAGCTGGGTTAGATTTGATGGTAATCGTTTCCTCTCTCCTGTGCTTGACCTGATAAGGGTGTGGAACCCCTCCTCTTCTCTCCCCCGTCCCCCCTTTTCACCCAGCACTCCTCCTTTATTCTGGATCTCATCTGCAGATTATCTTTCTCTCTCAACCAGATATTTAAAATCCCTCAACTGGCTGGGGAGTTTTGGGGTGACAGCAGAGTGAATTGAATTTATTAGGTTTTAATTGTCTTTAAAGTTGTGTATTATTTATTCGAGAGATCTCAGCAAGTTGCGTTAATGCGTGATCGTGTCACTGCACGTATGTATTTGCCCACAGTTTCTGCGGCCTTTGCATGCACCGTTAGAAAAACTCAAGTCTCTAGATACTGATGTCAAAGTTGCGTGTTAATTGTCAGATCCAGACTCTGCGTTCATGGTCTTCACCGAGCCTGCATTTAGTGAGTTGTTTGACTGGCAGAACACCAAACACACCAGTGGTTCTCACGTCTTTCTTCTTTAACTAACTGTGTTTTGACAGTCGAACATATCCTAGTATAGCTACCCGCATACATGCAGACAGAAAGATTAATATATTAAAGATCTGTCAAACAGTGTGTCAAGGGGTGCCAGTGAAGTACATTACAACAACTTTGGTGTTTAATTTTACTCAGGAAAGTAGTTTCTTCTGTGCATTCTTCCTCTCTCTCTCTCTCTCTTTTCTTTTTCTAAACTGAGTTTCTAAAGTGTGATTAAGGAATATTGTTGTACTATTTTCATTATTATTATTATTAATAGTAGTAGTAGTAGTATTTGGCACATTTATTTATAGGAAAGGTTCAGATGGGACAGGAAATTATTGGGGAGAGAGATGGAATCAAACCTGTACCCTTGGTGCATTGTGCAACACGTTACCGGGATATTTCTAAAGACCTCATGAAATCCAAACTGGAGCTTTCTGGTGATTTCTGGATCATGTGCCACTGAAGAATGGAGTAATGGATGCTGCAAACCCAGCACTGATATAATACACTGGAGTAATACAATTTTAACGTATATTACAACTGAATGCAGCTTTTTTAAACTGTAGTATTTCACATGTATTGTCATTGCGGTTAACTTTTTAGGGTCTTAAATGTGACACTTGGTGGCTTTTACAAAGGCAACAGAAATAGTAAGCATAAATTACATTTATGATCAATAGTCTTTCCAGTATAAACATTCCCACTGCTAGCCTTTAGAGATGTAGCCTTGGTGCATTACTATAAAAAACATATATGCAGTTTCCATAAGCTAGCTTGTCTTATTTTGTGGTTTATAGGGCTAGTTTAAGGCTCCTTGATAACAATAATGAAAGCAAATGGAGCAGTAGTAGCTTTGTGTTGTTGCTCATTGTGTGTGTGTGTGTGTGTGTGTGTGTGTGTGTGTGTGTGTGTGCGTGTGTGTTATCGTCTCTTGTGTTTTTGTGTCTGTCCTCACGTCTGTGTCTCTCTGTATCTCTCCCTCGCTGTCTCCATTTACCATTATTAATCAAATTACACCTGCTAAACTTTCCCCAGCTCTCCTTTAATTCACGTCTTCTCTTTCATTTCATTGCCTCTGTCCATCGCGTCCCGTCTTTCTTCCCCTCCGCTCGCGCGTTTGCGTTTCCAGTTGTTAAAAAAAAATGAACCCGCGAAAGTTCCACTGGAAATATTGAGGCGTCAGGTTAATGAATGAATTTTTTCAATTAAGATAAAGCAGCACTTGTTCTCTTGACCTGCGGGCCATGGAGACACATCAAAGCTGTTTTGTACTTCAGAATATGCATTCATAATGCTCATGTGTTTGAATTCTCCCTCTCATTCTGTCAATGCTCGACTCGTCCCAACATTAGCTGGCCAGATATGCCATTAAAAAGAACCTCTCCAGGCTCTCTTCTCCTTAAACGAACAATTGCACCATCCCAATTCAAAGTTTACGTTTCATATAGTTAAATGACTCTTCTCTGTGATGTAACTTGCACAAATTTGTATTTGCAAGTCGTTTTATAGGATTAATTGCCTTTTTACATATCCTACATATACCAGCCCTGCATGCCTACACATACATTTGTACATATTTAACGTAGTTCAAAGTTGAAACAGCCGAGGAATTAACTTGAACTGCAGGAAAGTCATTAGAGGATCATTTGAATATGCAAATTGCATGTAAAGATTCAGAAGCTGCTGATGTGTTCTGAACGCAAAGCGCCAACTGAGCGCTTTTCCTCCGCCTATTGTTCCTCAATCAAACCTGATGGCACTTTTAATCAAGCCGCTGATCTAAATGAAACTTTTAATTAAGTCTACAATAGATTCTAGACACAATTTCCCAAATTCAGCAAACTGCTTAGAAAAATGCATGTACAGCAAGTATACTTTTATCTCTGCGTAGACTGTTGAAGTATGATTATTCTCACTGTGTTTGGAGTTTAATGCTTAATGACAGTTGTGTGAGTGTCCATGTTGTTACATGTTCCTTTATTGTTATCTATGGTCATTTGTAATGTAGATGAAGTTTGGAAAATAAGGTAAAAATATGGTATTACTATAATATTTAATTTCTCTATAAATATCTATAATATTTATTATCTTACATTGACCATAGAAAGCACATGAATGAAGAACTGAATAAATAAATACATATTATTTTGTTCAATTTAACTTCAGTTTGAATCATGTGAAATGAAAGAGGCCAATGTAACTAGCATTATAAATATGTGGAAACATACTACTGAGAATTTTTTTTTTTTATATAATAATAGCAGCATCTGTCTCTTTAAGTGTAGTTCTGCTCACACTGCATAGCATTGCATTGCCCCCTACTGAATAATCATCAACAGAAAATCTCTCTCTCTCTCCTTCTCTTTCTCTTTCTCTTTCTCTCTGTATTTCTTTCATTATCTCTTGTTTGATTTGCTTTTTTACCCCTCTGATTTATTTTCAAATTTTCTCTTCACTTTGGACATCTTAAAATTATTATATACTACAGCATCAGCTTATATATAAAAAAAAATCCCATTTTGTTTACTAAGCTAGGTAAATTTTGTATTTTTTAGTACTTTTAATTCAGTTAATTTGTTTGTTTATTTTTGGAAAATGGAGAATGTTTATTTTAGGGCTATATTTGGGTTATGGATAGTTTTTAGTAATTTGAACATAACACAATGTCTTATGTGTCTTCATTTAGACAGACAGGTAGGTTAATGGGTGTCTTCACTATATTGTATTATTGTCTTCACTATATTGTATTTTGCTATTGTGCTTTTTACAAACTCTGAAGCCTGTTGATGTCACCCAAGCATTAATCTGCTGTGCCTTCTAGCCTCCATGAATGCCAGCAGGGACAAAAAGAAGGAAGTATTGACATTCCTCTCATAATAATGTCACACCCAGGGGCTGGCTATGCTTTAACTAAGCCACACCCCTTCTCAACTTCCACCTCGAGGAGGTCCCCAAACCCGACCCAATGGCCAAACAACACGAGAACAAGTAAGTGATAAAACAATCTTTATTTAAATATTTAAAAATAGCTTGGAGAATAGGGAAAGGGCAATTAAAACTAAACTCTGACTCGGCCCTCCAGATGGGCTATGGCCGGGAAGAGGTCAGGGAGCAAGGGGGCCACGGGGATCCGGGGCGTAGGACTCGGGCCCCGGCCTGAGTCTTAGGTATCCGTAGCGCCCTCCTTCTTCCTCCTCTTCGCTGAATACAGCTCACGGTAAGTACTGGTTCACACAGTTCGCTCTCGAGGTGCTCACTCTCTTTCTCTTCCTCCACAGGCAACGGGCTCTTTCTCTTTCTCCACAGGCAACGGCTGGGACACACAGGCACAGTTAATTCAGCTTGGTTTTGCTCTCACCTCTTCGCTGATTACAGCTCACAGTAAGTACTGGTTCACACAGTTCGTTCCTTGGGTGCTCACTCGCTTTCTCTTTCTCCACAGGCAACGGCTGGGACACACAGGCACAGTTAGTTCAGCTTGGTTCTGCTCTCACCTCTTCGCTGATTACAGCTCACAGTAAGTACTGGTTCACACAGTTCGTTCCTTGGGTGCTCACTCGCTTTCTCTTTCTCCACAGGCAGCGGCGTAAGTACAGGTTTCCTCAGTCTCTCCTCGTGTTACCCACTCTCTCTCCTTTTCTCTCCACAGGTATCAACTTGGGCACAATAGCACAGTTAGTTTGCTTTGAATGGCTCTCACCTCTGGGCTGGACACAGCGTACTGTAAGTACAGGGTTCGCTCTATTCCTCCTCGTGTTATTCACTCTCTCTCTCCTTTTCTCTCCGCAGGTATCAACTTGGGCACAATAGCACAGTTAGTTTGCTTTGAATGGCTCTCACCTCTGGGCTGGACACAGCGTACTGTAAGTACAGGGTTCGCTCTATTCCTCCTCGTGTTATTCACTCTCTCTCTCCTTTTCTCTCCACAGGTATCAACTTGGGCACAATAGCACAGTTAGTTTGCTTTGAATGGCTCTCACCTCTGGGCTGGACACAGCGTACTGTAAGTACAGGGTTCGCTCTATTCCTCCTCGTGTTATCCACCTCTCTCTCCTTTTCTCTCCACAGGTATCAACTTGGGCACAATAGCACAGTTAGTTTGCTTTAAATGGCTCTCACCTCTGGGCTGGACACAGCGTACTGTAAGTACAGGGTTCGCTCTATTCCTCCTCGTGTTATTCCCTCTCTCTCCTTTTCTCTCCACAGAGATCAACTTGGGCACAATAGCACCGTTAGTTTGCTTTGAATGGCTCTCACCTCTGGGCTGAACACAGCGCACTGTAAGTACAGGTTTCCTCTGTTTCTCCTTGTGTTACTCACTCTCTTTCCTTTCCTCTCCACAGGTATCAACTTGGACACAAAACACAGTTACTCTGCTTTGGATGGCTTTCACCTCTGGGCTGGACACAGCGTACCGTGCTATCTCCGGAGATCTGAAGCACGCTCACAACATATACTGTACTGAACTAGACTAGGACCAGCAATCTCCTTGTCCTCCCACGCCGAAGTGCGTGAAGGCGGGGGTTTATCTGACAGGACACACGGCAATACACAGCAGCCCACAGCAATATACAGCACCACGTCAAGATTATAGGTTTTCACAGCACGAAGACTCACCCACCACACTCAGTGTACGGAAAGGACACCCGTCTTCCTTCACTTCGCTTGGTTCGGATCTGGCGATGGAATATGCGGCCTAGCTAGTGATGTCGTCGTTGTGACTACTTCAATAAGTATTCCTTCGGCTCTCCCACCACACTATATTAGGGGTAGGGCCGCCCTCCTCCTCCTGGAGAGATCTACACAACGCCAGGTCAATATACAGGGCACTTTCGACTGGCTCTTAGTACTCACATCAATGCCACTTCCAATCCCCTTTTTCACGTCGTCTCAGTTCGCCGTATAATCTGTTCACTTCTCAACCTTTAAGGTTCGCGATGTCTTCACAATCATACAATTCCAGCCTGAGGGAGAGAGAGAGTTAGACAGCTACCAGCAGCGTACCAAGACGGGCACAACCCAGTGCTTCACACACACCAAAAAGAGCTTCGCAGACTGGGAAATAACTTGGCCTTAAGTACTGCCTTGTCCAGCGTATCCTCCAATCACCAACCGCTGTCCCTAACTAGGCACAGGTGCATCGAATTCCCTGATTTTCCTTCTTACGGCGCTACCGGAAGTTCCGGTGTTCTGTTTTTCCGGTCCGGGCGGAAACGCTTCCGGGCGGAACCAAACTTCCCGAATTTTGGTTCCGCCCCTAAAGATCGTCACCTTGTGACATCCTCCCCCGCCAATCCGTTCTAGTCCCTAGAACGTCCTCGGGCTGTCCACTCCCCATAGCGGGCAGGGGGTCGGCCTCGGTTCTCTCGCTGGGATCGTCTCACTGGTGAATCGGGCTCAGCTTGTTCAGGGGCTGCTTCTGGTTCTCTCGGGGCGATCGGGGGTGGTGCCACCACGGGTCTCCCTGGTACCACAGCCCAACCTTCAATCCAGGGGGCCGCTGGTACAGGTTCCGTGGGGACTTCTTCCACGGCTTCAGGGTAGTTAGGGCATGGGCGAATCATGTTCCGGTGCACCACACGGTCGGGGCCTGACTTCCCTTCTGGCCGGATGGTATAGACCGGCTGCCCCGGCCTCTGCTGCCGGCAGACTACATAAGGGGTGGCCTCCCAACGGTCACTCAGTTTCCCCTTCCCCTGCCGCCGATTATCTCTCACCAACACCCTCTCTCCTGGCAGTAGAGGGGCTTCTCTAGCAGTCCGATCATACAACCGCTTACTTTTCTCTCCTGCCGTCTGTATCCTTTTTGACACCTGCTCGTAGGCGAAATGCAAGCGCTGGTGATGGCGCCCCACCCACTCCGTTACACTTGCTTCCTCTTGGTCGGCTATCACTCCTAGGACCAGGTCAGTAGGCATTCGTATGTGTCTGCCAAACATCAGGTAAGTGGGAGCGTAACCCGTAGTACTATGTATACTGTTGTTATAGGCCTGTAGGAGGTTTGGCAAGGCACTCACCCAATCGTCCTGCCGTTGTTGGTCCAAGGTCCCCAGCAGCCCCAATAGGGTCTGATTGAATCTCTCACAGCCGCCGTTCCCCTGAGGATGATACGAAGTGGTGTGAGTTTTCGTGCAACCGTACAACTGGCATAGTTCTCTAATTACCCTGGACTCAAAGTTGGCTCCTTGATCGGAGTGCAGAAACTCCGGGCATCCGAACGTCTGGAAGACGGCCCGCCATAAAACTGTAGCGGTGGTGGTTGCAGTCTGGTCGAGGGTGGGGATAGCCCAAGCGTACTTTGTGAACAAATCCGTTATTACCAAGATGTTCTGGTAGCGATCTCGTGGTCGGCCCAGTGTCAAGAAGTCCATAGCCATGATATGAAGGGGGGCCTTCGCATGGATGGGTACCATTGGCGCTCGGACCTCCCGTCTGGACTTAAACAATATGCATCTCGGGCAAGCTTGAATTAGGGCGTGCACCGATGCCTCTAGCCCGGGCCAAAAGAAGAATCTCCTAAGCAGGGACACGGTCCTCTCCTGTCCCTGATGCCCCAACTGGTTGTGGTACGCCGAAACTAAAGCCGTTACCTCATCTGCGGGTACCACGATCTGGCGTACTTCTTCGCCCAACTTCGGGTCACTGACCCTTCTGCACAAAACGCCATCTCTCAGCTCCAGCCTATCCCATTGCCCCAGCAGCCTCCTCCCAGTATCCGTCTGGGCTAACCTCTCCGCTGGCGTCAGCCGTCGGCCCTGTTCCAGCCATTCTCTTACCAGCCGCACATCTTGATCCCTGGCCTGTCTCTCCCTCCACCGACGGGGATCCCATCCCCAGTTCTCAGGCACGGCCTCTTGTCTGCTGCCTGGTGCCTCTACTGCTCCTACCATATAGCCCTCCTCCGGGCTGGCCCCTCCGGGGCTTTCCGCTTCGGGCAGCCTTGAGAGGACGTCCGCGTTCGTGTGTTCACGCCCTGGTCGGTACTGTAGTTGATAGTCAAAGTTGGCCAGTTGGGCCACCCACCGCTGCTCCACGGCTCCCAGCTTCGCCGTCTGTAAGTGTACTAATGGGTTATTGTCTGTAATGATCGTCACCTTGGCACCCCAGAGGTAGTCTTTAAATTTCTCACTTAGGGCCCACTTCAACGCCAGCAGCTCCAATTTGAAAGAACTATAGTTCGCATCGTTCCTCTCGGCTGGGTGGAGGCTCCGGCTGGCGTACGCGATGACCCTCTCAACTCCGTCCTGCCGTTGAGCCAACACCGCTCCCAGCCCGAGATTGCTGGCATCTGTATACAAAAGGAATGGTTTTGTGAAATCTGCGTATGCCAAGATAGGGGCCTGTAGCAGCTCCTGCTTCAATGTCTGGAACGCCGACTCACAATTTGCATCCCAGTCTACGTTGGGCGACCCCCGGCCCCGGTTACGACCTGTGCCAACCAGCAACTGATTAAGGGGTTTAGCAATTTTTGAAAAGTCCTTTATGAAACGCCTATAGTATCCCACAAATCCTAAAAAGGATCGCACTTGCCTCACTGTCCTCGGGGCCTTCCAGTCCTTCACGGCCGATACCTTTCCAGGATCTACGGACACTCCAGCCGCACTGACCACGTGGCCCAGAAAGTTGACTTCTCTCCGTAGTAAGTGACACTTATTGGGCTGTAGTTTCAATCCGTACTTCTCCATGGCCCGAAAGACTTCCTCGAGGTGCCTCAGGTGTGAATCAAAATCTGGGGAGTAGACAATCACATCATCCAGGTAAACTAATACTGACTCCATTAACTGACCTCCCAAGCACCGCTGCATCAGCCGCTGGAAGGTGGCCGGAGCGTTACAGAGCCCGAAAGGCATCCGGTCCCATTCAAATAGTCCAAACGGGGTTGTAAAGGCAGTCTTCTCCCGGTCTGCTTCGGCCACCTGCACCTGCCAGTAGCCACTGGCCAAATCTAGGGTAGAGTACCATGCCGACTGCGTGAGGCTGGCAAGCGAATCTTCGATCCGTGGCAAAGGGAAAGCGTCTTTCTTAGTCACGAGGTTCAGCTTACGGTAGTCCACGCAGAATCTCCAAGCCCCCGTCTTCTTTTGCACCAGCACTATGGGGGCCGCCCACGGGCTGCTGCTTTCCCTAACAACTCCTTGCTTCAGCATGCCTTGCAGGAGTGTACGTACCTCGGTATACAAAGTGGGCGGAATTGGGCGATACCTCTCCCGGCTGGGCCCTGCATCCCCGGTAGGTATATGATGTTGTACCACCTGGGTGCATCCGTAGTCTTCGTCGTGGGTGGCGAACACATGCTGCCATCTCCGAAGGAGGGCCTGTAACTTCTGTGTCTGTGCTTGCTCTAAATCCTCCCCTTGTAACGACTCACCCGCCAGGTGGCTCGGCACACTCCTCTCCATACCACCCCATGGGGTGTCTACTTGTGTCAGGGCCACCTCGATGACAGTGGGGCACACCTGACGAAAACTAATATCCCTCTCTTCCCTTACTTGGTGGGATGTAACCGTTGTCAGACGGGCTAATCGTTGGTGCCGATGTAGTTGCACCGCGTATGGATGTACATTCCGTATCCTCACGGGGACTCTCCCCCGCCGGACCGTCGATAATCCTCGTGCCACTTCCACTTGTGGACAATCCACATGGGGCTCCACCAGCACCCACTCTTCTGGGCCCGCTCTTCGGGGCGGTACTCGCGCCCACACAACAGCCTCACTTTTTGCGGGGACAGACAAAGCAAAACGACACATCACTCTTCCTACCTCTTCCTGTTCCCTGCGGACTTGGCTCATTTGCACCCTTCGACAGTCAGCTCTCACACACTCCCACTTGGGCCTCTCTGCAGGTGGTATCTTCGATACGGGCCTAGCCCGAAATAGCTCTTCCCAGCAATCAGCGAGGACATTCATGCCCAACAGGGCTCGATGTGCACCCAGACAATGGTCTTGCACGATAATCACACCTTTCTGGGGGACCATCACCCCGTGAACCTCTAGGTCCGTCAATCGGTAGCCAATATATGGGATGTCGAGGCCGTTTGCGCCCTTCAGAGTAAGCCAGGGGGCCTCCGCCCCTGGTGCCCCTTGTTCCCCAAACACTTCTTCGGATAAACTCTCAGCAAACAACGTCACTTGGGAGCCTGTGTCTACCAGGCATTGAATCTCCTTGCCGCACACTCTCACCTTCGCCACGGGGCTACGCCCAATCATCTGGCTCCTAGAGCCATATCCTCTTCCAGGGTCTTCTCGAGGGGTCCCGGCCACACGACCCACAGTGGCCGGCCGACCTAAAAACCCCCTTCTGACGCCCTGCGGGGCCCACACTGACGGCTATAGTGACCTGGTTTGCCACAGCGGTTACAGATGGGTCGCCCTTGCTCGTCCCATTCGAAACGGGGCCGGTTAAAGTGGTTCGGGCGCCTAAACGGCTCTCGGCCTCCCTCTGAGTACACTCGGTCTCGGGGCGCCGGCCGTGGTTCCTCCCGCGCCCGTCCTTGGCGCAATTCTCCTACGAGGGCTTTAGACAATTCAGACATCTGATCGCGGACATCTTTCAAAAGTTCAGCCTTCAGTGCTTGCTTCCAGTCAGGGCCTCCGGGTTGTGCTGGTGCTACTTCACTGACAACCGCACACACTGGGGAACCACTCACCTCAGTCTCATCACCTTCCAGGGCCAGTGCCTCTTTCTTCAGATCTTCGAACGTAAGACCCGGGTCCCTTCGAAACTGGATACGTAGGCTCTGTCTCACCGGACCCTCCTTCAACCCCAGAAGAAACTGGTCCCGCAATAGAGTCTCTCCATCTCCCAACCCGTGGTCCCGACGGGTCTGTAGTCGGGCGAATTGCTCTCGCAACCTCAGGGCGAAAGCTCTAATCGGTTGGCGGGGGCCCTGCTTACAATTGAAGAACTGGGAGCGAAGGACAGCTACGGGGGTGTGGTCACCATACTGTTCAGTGAGGAACTGGAACACGGTTTGGGCGTTGGCTCTAACGGCTTCGGGGGCGGCATGCACCTCTCGCCGCGCTTCTCCATCCAGGGAGTTTAACACAAATTGAAGCCGCTGGGCTGCACTAAGGCCCTGTAGGTCGGCCAAGTACTCTAGTTGAGCCTTCCATTCAGACAATCGTACCTCGGATTCTGTCCCCCCATATTTTTGAATCCAGGGGCTCCCCATAAAAACGGGCATGGCACGGGGTTGGGCTGAAAGCCCCGCGTTGTCGGTCATTGGACGACCTTGGTTACTCAACTCGAGGTGGAAACCCTGCCGACTACGCCAAATCTGTCACACCCAGGGGCTGGCTATGCTTTAACTAAGCCACACCCCTTCTCAACTTCCACCTCGAGGAGGTCCCCAAACCCGACCCAATGGCCAAACAACACGAGAACAAGTAAGTGATAAAACAATCTTTATTTAAATATTTAAAAATAGCTTGGAGAATAGGGAAAGGGCAATTAAAACTAAACTCTGACTCGGCCCTCCAGATGGGCTATGGCCGGGAAGAGGTCAGGGAGCAAGGGGGCCACGGGGATCCGGGGCGTAGGACTCGGGCCCCGGCCTGAGTCTTAGGTATCCGTAGCGCCCTCCTTCTTCCTCCTCTTCGCTGAATACAGCTCACGGTAAGTACTGGTTCACACAGTTCGCTCTCGAGGTGCTCACTCTCTTTCTCTTCCTCCACAGGCAACGGGCTCTTTCTCTTTCTCCACAGGCAACGGCTGGGACACACAGGCACAGTTAATTCAGCTTGGTTTTGCTCTCACCTCTTCGCTGATTACAGCTCACAGTAAGTACTGGTTCACACAGTTCGTTCCTTGGGTGCTCACTCGCTTTCTCTTTCTCCACAGGCAACGGCTGGGACACACAGGCACAGTTAGTTCAGCTTGGTTCTGCTCTCACCTCTTCGCTGATTACAGCTCACAGTAAGTACTGGTTCACACAGTTCGTTCCTTGGGTGCTCACTCGCTTTCTCTTTCTCCACAGGCAGCGGCGTAAGTACAGGTTTCCTCAGTCTCTCCTCGTGTTACCCACTCTCTCTCCTTTTCTCTCCACAGGTATCAACTTGGGCACAATAGCACAGTTAGTTTGCTTTGAATGGCTCTCACCTCTGGGCTGGACACAGCGTACTGTAAGTACAGGGTTCGCTCTATTCCTCCTCGTGTTATTCACTCTCTCTCTCCTTTTCTCTCCGCAGGTATCAACTTGGGCACAATAGCACAGTTAGTTTGCTTTGAATGGCTCTCACCTCTGGGCTGGACACAGCGTACTGTAAGTACAGGGTTCGCTCTATTCCTCCTCGTGTTATTCACTCTCTCTCTCCTTTTCTCTCCACAGGTATCAACTTGGGCACAATAGCACAGTTAGTTTGCTTTGAATGGCTCTCACCTCTGGGCTGGACACAGCGTACTGTAAGTACAGGGTTCGCTCTATTCCTCCTCGTGTTATCCACCTCTCTCTCCTTTTCTCTCCACAGGTATCAACTTGGGCACAATAGCACAGTTAGTTTGCTTTAAATGGCTCTCACCTCTGGGCTGGACACAGCGTACTGTAAGTACAGGGTTCGCTCTATTCCTCCTCGTGTTATTCCCTCTCTCTCCTTTTCTCTCCACAGAGATCAACTTGGGCACAATAGCACCGTTAGTTTGCTTTGAATGGCTCTCACCTCTGGGCTGAACACAGCGCACTGTAAGTACAGGTTTCCTCTGTTTCTCCTTGTGTTACTCACTCTCTTTCCTTTCCTCTCCACAGGTATCAACTTGGACACAAAACACAGTTACTCTGCTTTGGATGGCTTTCACCTCTGGGCTGGACACAGCGTACCGTGCTATCTCCGGAGATCTGAAGCACGCTCACAACATATACTGTACTGAACTAGACTAGGACCAGCAATCTCCTTGTCCTCCCACGCCGAAGTGCGTGAAGGCGGGGGTTTATCTGACAGGACACACGGCAATACACAGCAGCCCACAGCAATATACAGCACCACGTCAAGATTATAGGTTTTCACAGCACGAAGACTCACCCACCACACTCAGTGTACGGAAAGGACACCCGTCTTCCTTCACTTCGCTTGGTTCGGATCTGGCGATGGAATATGCGGCCTAGCTAGTGATGTCGTCGTTGTGACTACTTCAATAAGTATTCCTTCGGCTCTCCCACCACACTATATTAGGGGTAGGGCCGCCCTCCTCCTCCTGGAGAGATCTACACAACGCCAGGTCAATATACAGGGCACTTTCGACTGGCTCTTAGTACTCACATCAATGCCACTTCCAATCCCCTTTTTCACGTCGTCTCAGTTCGCCGTATAATCTGTTCACTTCTCAACCTTTAAGGTTCGCGATGTCTTCACAATCATACAATTCCAGCCTGAGGGAGAGAGAGAGTTAGACAGCTACCAGCAGCGTACCAAGACGGGCACAACCCAGTGCTTCACACACACCAAAAAGAGCTTCGCAGACTGGGAAATAACTTGGCCTTAAGTACTGCCTTGTCCAGCGTATCCTCCAATCACCAACCGCTGTCCCTAACTAGGCACAGGTGCATCGAATTCCCTGATTTTCCTTCTTACGGCGCTACCGGAAGTTCCGGTGTTCTGTTTTTCCGGTCCGGGCGGAAACGCTTCCGGGCGGAACCAAACTTCCCGAATTTTGGTTCCGCCCCTAAAGATCGTCACCTTGTGACAATAACACATAATGATAACAGCATGAAGTTACCGAGGGGTCACGTCTGGAACATTCTCTCTTTTTCAGCTTCCTCTTTTCACTTCATGGGCTTCTTCTGTCACTGTCAGACAGTGGGGATAGTATGGGGACAAAATGAAGTCCATTAAAGGTCATCTTCTGCCGAGTGTTGTTTAAAAGTATGCGACCTCATTACATTGTATGATATCTTCAGCTAGTGCAGTCCAGTCCATCATCTGCTTGCTTTTACTTCATTTCATGCTTAGTTTTTTACTACTATTACTTCTAATTTATTAATAGTAATACTACTACTAGTACTACTACTACTAATTTATTATCATTATTGTTATTAGTAGTCAGAGATGGGACCAAGTCACACATGTGCAAGTCTCAAGTCTTAACCTTCAAGTCTCAAGTAAATCCCAATAATTTTTTTCTTGGGCAAGTCAAGTCAAGTCACAAGCTATGTCAAGTCCAAGTCAGAAGTCACCTTATTATTGTAATTTTTACCTGCAGAATCTGATCTTAATAAAGTTAAAAGACAAGATATAAGTAACTGTCAGTAAATTTAAATAATTTGGATTTGCATTGTAAATACTCATGTGCAGTAAAATACATCATGGAATCAAAACAAAATTGTAACTTCATAAAATTATTCATTTTTCACTTCTGCCAACAGTGTTTGAAATGTTTTACATTTTCAACATCGAGTCCATAAAACAAATAACAGCTAAACATCCAACAGACTCTTCTCTGAACACCTCTCTCTCTCTCTCTCTCACACACACACACACACACACACACACACACACACACACACACACACACACACACACACACACACACACACTCTCTCAGAGTATATCCATAAGTCATTACCTCTATTACAAGGTATTGCACTTGCAAAATATAAGATTCGAGAGAGTCTTGTCTGCAAGCCAAGCACGATGTGGCCTGTCCCATCATGGGGTGAGCTCGTGCAAAACAAAACACATCTTCAGCACAGCAACTCATTTGAACGTCTCTGATTGGCCAACACGTTCAACAGACATGTCTGTGATTGGCTACAATGCTCAGCGCTGCAAAAGCACGTCGTGAGTACCTTTTAAAGGCACAATATGTAATTTTTCTGCTTTAAAAATAGCAGAAATCACTAGATCTATGTTATATATTTTTTTTATTTGTGTACTTACATTATCCCAACAGTTTCCACAAACTTTCAAATTCGAAGAAAATTATAGTTTAATTAGAAGACACGGCACGTTTCTTTATTTCCATTTTGTCGCCCGTCTATGGCGTCATATAAAATTTGACCCCTCTAGTTTATCTAACTTCCTGCAGAACCCTGCGGAACGCCAACTACAAAGGTGAACAGAAGCAAAGAAGAGACGAAAAAGAAAAAGTAGTAGCTAGCCTTGATCGAGACTATTATATTTTATATTTATATTGTTTATAATAGTATTTATACCTCAATCAATAACTTAGTTATGGATCATGATTATGCTTTGCCTGCACGTTCTGTGAAGCGCAAACGTACGGGTGAAATAAATGACCTGAGAAGGTTTTGGGACGAAGAAGAAACGAGACACGGGTAAATATTGGAGTTGCATTTCCAAGATGGAGAGAGCTTCGTGACAAGCTGAAACTACAGAGAGATGTTTGCATTCTAATAAACAGGTATGCATCCATTCAGCTAACTGTATCTATCCGTATATTTTGTGAAACGATGATGTCTTGTGTAAAACGCAGACGGACTAGCTCTCATGTATAGTATAATGTAAATCCACATTTGTTCTATATCTAGCTGGATAAAGTAGCTTCAAATGCAGTTCACTATCTTCTTCGATATCATAGTATAAACGTAATTATAATTAACGAAAGGCGACTGTGTTTCTTAACATATATTACTACTAGCTAGATGGAATATTGATTTGATAGGGGTCTGATAATTCATATATCTCTCCGTTCGAAAAGACGTGATTGTCAAAATACTAAGTTAGAATGAGTGCAGAATGTGGGGAGCGACAGATCGCGTGTTCCAATGACAATAACTCCCATGAGCCCACGCTCTTTCCCGACGTCATCAAAGTACGTCTTATGTTATTATTTTGATTGAGTGACCCCCTGGTGGTCAAAAATCCAATACTGTACGTTTAATGCAAAGGGAATATATATATATATATATATATATAACTGTAATATATAACTGTAATATGCACTTCTCATGATTAGGTAATCGCGGCAGCTGTAGTCATTTGTTTTTCTGATTAGTTGTTTTGCTCTATGAGAAAGACAAGGTAACAAAATAATACCCCTTAGCCCAGCCCTAGCGCTGCCCCTGGAACGCGTTTTTTTGATGGCCTGCTAGCGGATCGCGTCTTTTGCAGGTGCGAAGTCAGTTTTTTCCATTGTAGGCGCGCTGTATGCGCGCTCATAATGGAAGTGACCCGGTCGCGACACGCACACGGTGCGACGCGCTCGTTTTTTCCAGGCGCGTCCGCACCGCATCGAGTTAAAACATCTCAACTTTTCTGAATGCCGCAAGCGCACCGCAGGTCATGTGACAAGTGGTGTGCGTAAGAGGGCATGACTGATGATAGTGTCCTGATCCAGTCATGACAACGCTATTCTCAGCCTGTGCTCCTGCTGAGTAATCAACTTTATTTTTAAAAATAATTTATATATTTTATATTCAAACTGAAAACATGATGCGATTAAGTCATCGTGTCTCAAGTCAATTCAAGTCCAGAGTCTTTGAAGTCCGAGTCAAGGCTCAAGTTTTTTATTTTTTGTCAAGTCAAGTCACAAGTCATAAAAAAAGCGACTCGAGTCGACTCGAGTCCAAGTCACCAAGTCACAAGTCCCCATGTCTGTTAGTAGTAGTATTCATTTTAATCAACATTTTCAGCCTAAAATGATATATAATTTAAATATATAACAAAAAAGAGATATGAGAAATATAATGAATTATCTATTTTGTTGTTAAAAATAATGTGTAAAAATTGTTACATGCTCTCTTTTCATTGCATAAATTAATCTAGTACTGTCTAGTTCTTATTTAATAATAATAATAATAATATATATTTAAAATTATATATATATATAATAATTATATAATAATAATAATAATAATCATCATCATAATACAATTTTGTTATTATTATTTTCAATTAAATTCCAAGTTCTTAAGTATTTCTTTTACATTTAACATGTTGATTTTTTAATTATAATATTATAATTCTAATACATTATAAGAATTATAAATATACATGTATTTATTTTTATATTTTAAAATATTTGTAGATATATTTTATATATTTTTTATATTTATAAACAACAAAATATAATATAATATAATAACATATACTACACTCATACACGTACAATACACTTATATTGTTAAAAATAATACTTTTTACATTCATTTTTGTTTTCTTCAAAAACATCAATTATTTACATTTACATTTAGCAGACGCTTTTATCCAAAGCGACTTACAAAAGAGCAAACAAACAACGAATTTTTTTTTATAAAATCTATCTATCCATAGACCTCATAGACGTCATTTACATCTGTCTGTCTGTCTATCAATCAATCTATTATTATTATTATTATTATTATGATTGCCATCGAATCACACTGGAGATGAAAATACAAGTCAAGCACACTTCTTTGAGGGATACAATATCGTATACAGTGTGCTACAATCCTATACTGCACAAATTATGCCTGCTCATCAACATGCAGTTTAAAAGAAAGAGTGCATACTGCATTCTACTTTTGTTCAGAATTAGAAGGCAGTACGGTGTGGCAGCGTGGCGTATGTGAAGTATTTAGCATGCTGTCTTAACAGAATATGGACAGCGGCTGTAAGCTATTCCAAATGCCCCTGGCATTCTTTGGGTACCCATAATGCTTTGAGGTTGTGAGTGTGCCCGTGAGGTTTTAAACGTGTCTATGAGGTATTGAGCATGCCCCTTGGCTATCCGCGTCTGCTCTGGTGCAGTCTGGTGTTTGGGCACTGAGGTCTTTTGGAAAATCCTTGTGGTGGGCAGGTGCCAGCGAGGGTGCCAACATGGTCAGCTGCGGTCCAGAGGTAATCCACAGTGAATTCCAGCAGCGGCGAGGATCACGGCACCCATTGCCAGCATATTCTCTCTCTCCATCCATAAATCACTCAGTAGTTCTCTCTCATTTCCCTTTCCCAACTTGCTCTTTTTATCTTCCTCTTTGCTCTCCTTATTTTCCTCTACTTTCAGCGCATTTTATCTTTTCTCTAACTCTCATCTAGTTTTCTCTCTCTCTATCCCTCCTCCGATTTCTCCGTGTCTCTGGAGCGAGTCCCGGCGTGTTGGAATAGAGGAGGTGCTCCATTCAGCCGGTGAAACATTTCCTCTGCTCTCATTCCTTTGCCTTAAAACATTCAGCACTTTAACCAAAGGATTGCAGCAAGAAAGGATGAAAGCAGCAGCACGTGTCTGTCTTATTTCGCAGAGCTGCTGGTTTTCTTTGCCTCTTCCTTCTCTATTTTCCATTCCTTTCATCATTCATCAAGGACACATTTCACATTTTATCATGCCTGTTTTAGGGAGGTAAAATGGAATTTTGAATCCGGCCCACTGAGTAAAGTTTACAAAATATTCTAAAGTCTAGCACCATGTTTAGATGTATTTTCTTGTATGTATATTGATGTAATGTACACTTCTGGGAAGATACACCTGCTATTTGCTTGGAACGCCAAGCAGGTTAAATTTTTTGGACAAATAATGAGAGAAGGAATGTTATGTTTTTGCATAAAAAAAGACATGTTGCTAGTCTTATTGAGAGCCATTCATAAGTACTTATAAATGCTTATTATACCTTTGACTCAGTCAGTTTTTATGTTCATTTATATTAATTATATTAAAAACTTTCATTAAGTTTTTATTTACTTTTTAATAATGAATTTATTTATTCATTAAAAAAAAAATCCCCTATACCTTTCAAAACTTTAGGGACAATAGTATTTTTTTAATGAAAAAAAAAAGATTCTTCTAGTGAACAGGGCTGCATTAATATGATCAAATACAATAAAATAATAATATTGTGAAATTTGTAAATTTAAAATAAAATTTTAATGTGCTGTCAAATGATTAATTGCGATTAATATTATTTGCATCCAAAATAAAAGTGCATGTATACATTTAAGAAAAAGTCCCCAGTGTCACATGATCCTTCAGAAATAATTTGAATATGCTGATTTGGTGCTCAAGAAGCATTTATTATGACAGTTGCGCCGCTTATTATTTTATGTAGAAGCAATAATACCTTTTTTTAAGAACGAATAGAGTATGAATAGTCAAAAAACGTACTCGGTTACTAAACGTAACCTCGGTTCTCTCTAGAAGAGCGAACGAGTACTGCGTCTTAGCTAAGACGCTACGGGAAAAGTCTCTTTTCACGAAATACTGAAGCAAAAAATTATCCTTAATTTTGTATTTTTGTAAAGCGCATTTGCAGCAGTACACAGCCATAGGCGAGACGGCTTGTTCGCTCATTGGCTTGTTCTGCGGCAACTGCACAGCCTATCGAGCGCGGGCTGATGCAACATCAGACCAATAAGGGCGCTTTGCGCCCTTCTTGCCACTTCCCGCCGAAACGGGTGTGGCCCAACCTATAAAAGGAGCTCGAAAAGGCTGACTCACCTGATTTATTTCATCGCCGAAGCGAACCAGAGTGAATCGTGCGCACGGCAGAGAACGCAGTACTCGTTCGCTCTTCTAGAGAGAACCGAGGTTACGTTTAGTAACCGAGTACGTTCTCTTACGAGAGCTCTCTCGTACTGCGTCTTAGCTAAGACGCTACGGGAACCCAATGTAAAACGCCGTGCGCGCAGGGATCACACACCAATAAACCTGAAGCAACGCCCAGGATTTACAGTGCACAGTCACCTGAGGGACTCACAGAGAGTCCAGGACAGAAAAGGGAAAAAGCCCTCCGTCCCATATCTAGCAGCATCCGTAGATGCGGCAATATGACGTCACACAGCCGAGGCAAGGCCTGACCAATGTGGCAATGCGGGTCTTACGCAATACTGCCCATATAACAGTCGGCAGCGCATAGCGCTCGTGAACTCAGAATTCCCCTCAGGGCCCTGATTCGCCTATACCGACAGCAGCCTTGCTTGCAAGGCGGGAACCTCCAGGTTATAGAACCTGATAAATGTAGACGGCGAGGCCCAACCTGCCGCCATACATATATCCTGCAAGGAGATCCCAGTAGACCACGCCCACGACGAGGCGATGCCTCTTGTGGAGTGTGCTCTGACGCCCAACGGGCACTGAAGGCCCCTGGAAGCGTAAGCTAACGCTATGGCGTCAACTATCCATCTGGATAGAGTCTGTCTCGAAACAGCCATTCCCTTGGAACGCCCACCGAACGAGACAAATAGCTGCTCCGTCTGCCGAAAGGCAGCAGAGCAAAACACATAAGCTCTTAAAACCCTGACAGGGCAAAGAAGACTCGAGTCTCCATCCACCCCTGACACCGGCAGGGCAGACAGGGCAATAACCTGAGCCCGAAACGGTGTGTTGAGGGATTTCGGCACATAACCGTGCCTAGGTTTGAGTATGACTCTTGAGTCATTGGGCCCAAACTCCAAGCACGACTGGCTCACCGAGAGCGCGTGCAAATCACCCACACACTTCACAGAAGCGAGAGCCAACAAGAATACTGTCTTGAACGACAGATGCTGAAGGCTAATCGATTGGATAGGCTTGAAAGGGGGACCTTTCAAGGCCTCCAAAACCGCCGCGAGGTCCCACATAGGGACTGACGGAGGTCTGGGAGGATTCAGCCTCCTAGCTCCTCTGAGGAACCGGATGACTAAATCATTCCTTCCTATTGACTGACCGGACGCCGTTTCAGAAAACGCCGCGATGGCAGCCACATAAACTTTGAGCGTGGATGGGGCTCTGCCCTTATCCAACAGCTCCTGAAGGAAGGAGAGGACCTCCGTCACCTCACAACTAAGGGGTGAATAACCTGGAGCTGTGCACCAGCTGGAGAACACCGACCACTTTGAGGCATACAGACGTCGTGTCGACGGAGCTCTAGCCTGAGTGATGGTATTTAGCACTCTCACTGCGAGATCAGCGATTAACCATTGAGTGCCCATACATAGAGGGACCACAACTCCGGTTGAGGGTGCCAAATCGAGCCCCTGGCCTGCGAGAGGAGGTCTCTCCTCAATGGTACCGGCCACGGGGCGACATCTGCTAACTGCATCAAATCTGGGAACCATGGTTGGTTCTTCCAAAGAGGTGCTACAAGCAGTATTGAACATCTCGTTTCTCTCACCCATTCTATCACCTGCGGAAGGAGGGAGACGGGAGGGAACGCATAAAGCGGGCAGCACGGCCATCTCCGTGACAGCGCGCTTTCGTTCTTGGAAAAGAACGCGGGGCAGTGAGCGTTTTCGTGGGACGCAAAGAGGTCCACCTCCGCCATGCCAAATCTCTGCCACAACAGCCGGACTGTTTGCGGGTGTAGAGACCATTCGCCCGTAGGAACATTGCCTCTGGACAGCCTGTCTGGACCCAGATTCTGCAGTCCAGGCACATGCACTGCTCTCAGCGAGCACACGTTGCGCTGAGCCCAAATCAGGAGGCGTTCCGTCAGCCTGCACAGGTTTCGGGACCCGAGACCGACCTGGCGATTTATGTAGGACACCACGGACATGTTGTCCGAACGGACTATGACGTGGTGATCCTTGATATGGGGACAAAAGCGCGTCAGCGCGTTCTCCACTGCCAGCATTTCCAGGCAGTTGATATGATGGAGCTTTTCCCATTCTGACCATAGGCCAAAGGACGGTCTGCCTTCGAGCAGCGCTCCCCATCCCGAAGTGGAGGCGTCCGTCGACACCATTTTCACACTCGGGGAAGTCCCCAGGCTTACACCTGATCGGTACCAGCCGTTCGCTGTCCAAGGTGCTAGAGCCGCAACACAGCTCTGATCGACCTTGAAATGCAGCCGGCCAGACGCCCACGCTCTGCGCGGCACCCGAGCCTTCAGCCAGAACTGCAGGGGGCGCATGCGGAGCAGGCCCAGCCGCAGAACCGGAGATGCTGAGGCCATGAAACCCAGCATCTTTTGACAGTGCACGCTGAATGCCCATCGCGCGCTGTGGTGACAGCCGCGCCGTCATGGAACACGAGTTCAGAACTATACCCAGAAACAGGATCGTCTGACTGGGGTTCAGCGAACTCTTCACCCAATTGACACTGAGGCCGAGCTTCTCGAGGTGATCGAGTAAAACGGCTCTGTGGTCCATGAGCTCCGCTCATGATCGGGCCAGAACCAGCCAGTCGTCCAAATAATTCAGCACTCGTGTGCCTCTGAGTCTAAGAGGAGCGAGCGCTGCATCCATGCACCTCGTAAACGTACGAGGAGCTACGGACAAGCCGAATGGCAGGACTGCAAACTGGTATGCCTGGCCCTCGAAGGCGAATCTCAAATATCGCCTGTGGTTTGACGCTATCTGTATTTGAAAATACGCGTCCTTCAGATCTATTGACATGAACCAGTCCCCTCTGCGAATCTGCGCGAGGAGCTTCCTGGTCGTGAGCATTTTGAAGCTGCGTTTCATCAATGCCTGTTCAGCTGTCTTAGATCCAGTATGGGCCGGAGACCCCCGTCTCTCTTGGGCACCAGAAAGTATCTGCTGTACAGCCCCCCCTCGCTTTGAGACACAGGCTCTACAGCCCCTTTGCTCAACAGTTTTGATATTTCGGCCCGAAGTATGTGTGCTACTTCTGTTTTGACCGTAGTTTTGACGCGCGCTGAAAAGCACGGTGGGCGTCGAGAAAACTGTAGCGTGTAGCCTCTCTTTATAATGCCTAGCACCCAATCCGAAACCCCTGGAAGCACTGACCATGCATCTGCATGAATGGCTAAGGGCTGGATGCGAAACGCGCTCTGTTGACTGGGCAACGGCGGCGCTCGAGTGTGCTGCGCATCTGAGGCGGGGAGCGCGCTGATCACAGCGGGCAGATCGCTCTTCCTCGACCCCGTTCCGGCGCTTAACCGACTGGAGGGAGGCTGAGCGGGTCCCGTGGGACTCGATATATCTGCGAGTAACCGTGGGCTGCATGTGTGCACTTTTACCACTTTAAACTCGCTGTCTGCCTGTGCAGAATGTACGTGCACGGGCCTCGTTTTTACAGAAGCCCCGCGCCGTATGTGACATAGTGTATGTGGGCACTGGGAAGTGGGCACGTTTACTATGCGGCGCGCTCGACCGATCTGTGTCGATCTTATGTGCGCTAGCCCTGTGTGCAGGGCTGTGCTTATATGTGGAGATGGGCACTGGGTAGTGGGCATCGTCACTGCATTTATAGCACCATCGGCCGTGGCCGGACGAGCATGCACGGGTTTCGTTTTTACAGAAACCACATGACGCGTGTGACATAGTAATTGTGGGCACTGAGGGGTGGGCACGTTTACTATGCAGTGTGCGCGACCGACTTGAGTCGACATTATGGGCGCAGGCCCTGTGTGCAGGGCTGTGCTTACATGTGGAGATGGGCACTGAGGAGTGGGCATCGTCACTACATTTATAGCACCATCGGCCATGGCCGGACGAACGTGCACGGGTTTCGTTTTTACAGAAACCACATGACGCGTGTGACATAGTGATTGTGGGCACTGAGGAGTGGGCACGTCTACTATGTAGTGCGCGTGATCGACTTGAGTCGCTTTTATAGGCGCGAGCCCTGTGTGAAGGGCTGTGCTTATATGCGGAGATGGGCACTGAGCAGTGGGCATCGTCACTACATTTATAGCACCATCGGCCGTGGCCGGGACACCAGAAATTACACCTTTTTCGGGAAATATCTGGGTAGCCGTGATAACGGTTTTCTATGCAGGCAAGCGGGCAACCGTACAGGCTTGCGCATTGCAAACAACGCTGAAATAGTCACAATCTCTGGAAACTGAAACAGCGGCGCGCTTAGGTGAGAGCCCGGCCGCAGCGGAACTCGTACACTGGCGCTTCGATGAAGCAGCCATCGTGTGTAGTGCCGACGCAGCGTCATGCAGCATGCGTAGATGGCTTTCCCAGGATGGCTTCGGGGCTCCCGGCCTCACCGTAATCCTCTGCCGCGGTCCCCGCGGCGCGGGGCGACGGCCAGTAGAACGAGAACGGGGGTCTCGAGCTGCGTTGCTGAAGCTGTTGTGATAACGGCTTTTGTGTGCAGGCAAGCGGGCAACTGTGCAGGCTTGCGCATTGCAGAAAACGCTGAGACAGTCACAATTCCTGGAACTGAAACAGCGGCGCGCTTGGGTGAGAGCTCGGCCACAGCGGAACTCGTACACCTGCGCTTCGATGAAGCAGCCATCGTTAGTAGCGCCGACGCAGCGTCACACAGGAGGCTTTAGATGGCAACACCGCTTTTGCCGCCGTCCAGCAGAGGGCGGACAAAGGTGCGTCGCTATCGCCTGTTCCACCGGCGGAAGTGAGTGGTAGTTCCTGTTTTTAGCATCATCAGTGTGGAGAATGCTAGTGAGACAGACGAACGAGTTCGTGCTGAATATGGAGCGTTCCAAGCCTTCGCCACCTCTTCGTGAAGCTCAGGAAGAAATGAGGCGGGCTTTGAGAAGTACGCTCATCCGAAAGGGAAATACCATCCAGCCGGGAACGAGAGGGGGGGGCGCTGGTGCAAACCACTCGCGGCCGAGACTCATCGCGGCCAACACGAGCATTCGCCCCGGCTCCTTCTCGATGTCAGCTCGTCTGCTGGGCTTCTGAGCAGAAGGCGCGAGATCCTCGGAGCTCGCCCAGCCCTCACTGCCCGAAGCTAGCAGAGAGCGCGTGTCCTCTTCCCCCGACGCGGCCCTGAGATCGACTTCCTCGGACGACGCGCCGGCAAACAGCGGGCGCTGCCCACCGGGAAGCGATGCAATGAGCAAGCCAATGAGCGAACGAGCCGTCTCGCCTATGGCTGTGTACTGCTGCAAATGCGCTTTACAAAAATACAAAATTAAGGATAATTTTTTGCTTCATTATTTCGTGAAAAGAGACTTTTCCCGTAGCGTCTTAGCTAAGACGCAGTACGAGAGAGCTCTCGTAAGAGAACCTGAATATTTATTTGTACATTTTTACACACACAAATTTATTCAATGTTAAAATCTTTGTTTAATTTAATGGATATTTGCTGAATAAAAAAAAAAAAAAGACCCCACACTTTTTGGCGATCAACAATGGTAGTAATACATTTATTACACATTAGTTAACAGCTAATTAACCATTTATAAAGCATTGGTCCTAAATATTATATTCAGGAATCCTTTCTTTAATTTAAAAAAAATTTTTTTTAATATGATAATAGAATATAGAATCATTAGACTTCAGAGACAGTACTATATTGGTGGAATAAGATGCATTTCCCCTGTAAAGAGTTTTGTTTGCAGTGGGTTTGTCTGTCATCTTATATAATAAATTGCTGTCAGAGATTATTGTTGGCAGTTTATAGACAGAAACCTGATCATTATTGAGTCTGAATATGAGAACTCATGATTCATTGAATGTGTAGACACAGTAGATGCTGTTTTGAGTTAGATTCACTTGATTTGTATACATCGTCACCCGAACACACATACACACACACACACACGATATGAAAACCTGATCTCTATTTTGTCATGTCTGTCCGGCATCCAACCTCTTCTGCAATATGAAAAACTTGTTTATTTTGGGTTTTGGATTGAGGGACCCCAGGAACTGATCTCTAAATATCCCATCAGTGAGTGTCTGACCATGATATGCTTCTATTGGCCCGGGGCATGACCCATCACACACACGACAGGCCCAAACATGGTGACGTAGCCCAGCTACATGTCTGGTCCCCCGGCTTAGTCTTTTTCAATCATGGGGGGTTTGTATAAAATGTCGGCTAATGCAGTGTGTGCTGGCGCCAGAGCAGTGTGTGTGTGAACACATGAGTGTGTGTTTCAGTGGGTACGGTCGATAATGTGTTTATATAACATCCTTCACATTCCTACACTAAGAGCCTTTCCATTCTCCCACACTCCTTCAACTTAGCAAGACTCCATTCTCAAATGACACACACACACACACACACACACACACACACACACACTTCATCATTACATCAACCAAATACACACAGCCTCATTGCTATGGTACTTCTTAGTATATACACAGGACTGTAATGTTGTATAGCTCACACTTTTATTGTATATGCACTTGTGTATCGTCCAGAATGTAGTAAAATCTGTGTTGGCTCAAGAGGTGAAGACCGCTTGTTTTGTTTTTGAATCCATCCGTTGTTCACTACATCGGTCTTTGTCATATTCTTCCTTTCTGCAACCTATCATCATCACCATTTCAGACAGTTCAGAATGCTTTTGTTATATCTGTCTGGTTTTTGGTCACATAAACCACTTCATAGAAAATGAAAAATAAATGAAATTAAATGTATGATGTTGCATGGGAAAAAGAGAAAGGTCAAATTGCAGTATTAACATTTAACACAGGATTCTTGAAATATCACATACCAAGGTACTTGAGCTAACATCTGGTTGTGTTTGTTTTTATAAATGTTGGAAATTTTAGAAGAACTACCTGAGACGAAGCTGATACAAAGTTCGGCAACAAACTACATTTTCGGTAAAATCAATACAATACAATAAAATAAAATACTGAATGAATGCGTCACTGGCAAAATTCACTGTTATGATTCTAAGGTGGTTTCCAGGGTGTTTTTGACAATTTGATCAATAATAATAATAATAATAATGGGGATTGCCCAACAGAATGCTGGTTAATAGTTATTGACCGCTGCAGAACTCTTGTCAGTGAGTCGGAGTCATCATATTGAGTTTGACTGTTTATTGCACAAGATTTGTCCATATACAGTCATGGCCAAAAGTTTTGGCAGTAACATAAATTTTGTGTTTTGCAAAGTTTGCTGCTTCAGTATTTGTAGATTATTTTCCCACATGTTTCTGTGGTATACTGAAAAACAATGACAAGCATATCATACGTTTTAAAGGCTTTTATTGGCAAAAAAAATATAATGAGTCAGTATTTACAGTGCTGACCCTTGTTCTTCATAACCTCTGCAATTCTCTCTGGCATGCTGGATATTAGCTTCTGGGCCAAATCCTCACTGATGGCGATCCATTCTTGCCTTATTAGTACTCAGAGTTGATCACAATTTGTGGGCTTCTGCTTTTCCACTCGCCTTTTGAGGACTGGCCACATGTTCTCTATGGGAGTTGCCTGGCCACGGATCCAAAATTTTAATGTAATGATTTTCAAGCCACTTCATAACTCTTGCTTTGTGATATGGTACAGAATGCACGGATCATCATCAAGTTGCTCATGGATCGTTGGAAGAAGTCACTCTAATAGAAGATTTTGATACCATTCTTTATTCATGGCAGTATTTTGGGCAGAATTATGAGAGAGCCCGCCCCATTGGTTGAAAAGCAACTCCACACATGGATGATCTCAGGATGCGTCACAGGACTCATGGTAGCATTCACCTTTTCTTCTCTGAAGAATCGATTTTCCAGATGTCCCAAACAGTAAGAAGGGAGTTTCATCAGAGAAAATAACTCTGCACCAGTCTTTTGCTGTCCAAACCTTGTACTTCCTGCAGAATGTCTGTCTGTACTTGATGGTTTTCTTGGAGAGAAGTGGCTTCTTTGCTGCCCTTCTTGACACCAGGCCGTTGTCCAAAAGTCTTGGCCTCACTGTGCTTGCAGATGCTTTCACCCCAACCTGCTGCCATTCCTGAGCAAGATCTGCACTGCTGGGGACACAATTCTGTCTTGGCACTTGCTGGACACTCTGGGAGTGCTGGACACTCCTGAAGACTTCTTCACTGCAGTCGAACCTCTCTCCTTGAAGTTCTTGATGATCCGGTAAATGCTTCTTTCAGGTGCAGTATCTTTTGTAGCAATTTCTTTGCATGTGAGGCCATTTTGATGCAAAGCATTGATGGCTGCACATGTTTCTTTGGAGGTAACCATTTCTAACACAATGACCACAAGGGGTTCTTCCCTCCTTTTATAGCAATCAGTCTGCTCTTACAATCTAATTAGTATGAAAGAGATATTACCCAACTAGTACTCCAGTACCTATGATTAGTCAAAAAAGAGAATTATTATAACATTTTTTTTTAAGTTAACAATAACATCAACCAACCAACCAAATAAATTAAATATTAAAAGTTAAAATATATATATATATATATAATATATATATTACAGTATTAATATTTTTTTTAAAAAAGTATAATAATAATAATAATAATAAGGATTTGTGGATTCTTTTAGACCCCCCTTAAAAGAGCAACTTTTGAGTGTGCATTTTGAGCAAATTTTGTATAGTGCGACAAACTTAAATGTACTCCTTACATTTGATGAAAAAATGCAATTTTATTTATTTAATGCATTTTAATGCAAAATGATTCAGATACACACACAACAAACTCAGGATCACATAATGTATAATACAGCCTTCTTTGCCGGATCTTTGCAGAAGGTACAATACCACATACTCACTGCCAGGTGCATCAAGCTGCGAGTGTCTGCGCAGCGTCAGCATGCGTTTCTCTGTGCTATGGAGAGGGTCCACTCTCTGCTGTGTGCTGGAGAGAAGGAAGAAGCTCTTTGTGGCAATGCCAGCATTCGACACCGCCCGCATCCTGCCAACGTTTCTGCGCCATCTTGCCAGGGTTCCGCTTTCCTTTTCCAAAACGCTGCCCCATCTGTTGCTTTGCAATGGAGGTCTTGCTCTCTTTTATTCACTCAATTTCAATCCCACACTCTCAGTCTCTGGCAAGAGGGAAATCTTTGCTCCATTCTGGTTCTATGGTGGCATGGCAGTCAATGCTGACCCCATCTTAGCACTTTCTGGTCTTTAGCCACAACAGAGCAGGAGCCATCTTGGATCCTTGGCAGAGACACAAAAGTTTTTCTTTTTTTCAGCATCTCAGGGTAAATTTTTTATTTTATGTGGAAAAACACAATCTAGGCTTCTGTAACTGAATCTTTTCCGTTTAGTAGTGATTCATTTACCCAGAATTGCTGGTTTTAGTGAACCAGCTCAAAACACTGATTTGTCAGCTCTATTTTCACACTCAATTGAGTCATCTGTAGTTAGGATAACTTTTTTTAGGATACAAGACTGTGTGTCATAAAAACAAACAAAAAAATAAAAATTTTAACAGGAGTTTGAACTTTGTGATGCTGTTTGCAAATATTCAGTTGACTATTGTTTTGGGGAAGACGCAATCATGGAATAGGTTGGTAAGGATGTAACCTATGATGATAGTTGGCTAATGATGCTTATGGAAACGGAGACCAGACCATTTCTTGGGAAGTCGTGGCCTAATGGTTAGAGAGTTTGACTCCTAACCCTAGGGTTGTGGGTTCGAGTCTCAGGCTGGCTATACCACGACTGAGATGCTCTTGAGCAAGGCACCAAACCCCCAACTGCTCCCCAGGCACCGCAGCATAAATGGCTGCCCACTGCTCCGGGTGTGTGTGTGTGCGTGTGTGTGTGTGTGTGTGTGTGTGTGCGTGCACTTTGGATGGGTTAAATGCAGAGCACGAATTCTGAGTATGGGTCACCATACTTGGCTGAATGTCACATCACTTTTTCACTTTTTTCAGTCAGATTTGCTTGCTAAACTACCATAGTATGATGCATTGTTGAAGAAATGAATTAGCTAGTCATGATTGTCTTCCAAAACATTAGTAACTTTGCCACACAACGTCATTTAAATCACATTGGTTTAACAGTTTAGAACTCTCTTTGATTGTCACAAAGTTGTAGTCATAAATTGTCAATTAATTTGATCGATATCCAATTAAAGTCAGATTATTACAGTAAAGAATAAACATGGAATCTAACAACTACTTTTTATTGTTTTTGTTCTCCATTTTTTAATTATTTTTAATTTTTTTATTAGAGTTTGTTTGATCATCTGTTGATGTTCTATCGTAGGTTCCTTCTTACATCATACTACAGGATTCCAGAGCACATGCAAGATCCAATAATGTTTATTTAAATGTGTAGATAGATGGAATTACAGATTGATTTTACTGCATGTTAGCTTGCTTATATTGTATAAGAGCATGTTATATTAAAGTCCACGTCGTATTATTGAGAAACTATGCTTATAACAATGTAGCCAGTAGGGTTGGTGACTGAAACCCGGGACCGATACCTATGTATTTCCTGCTGTGAAGAGAGAATTGAAGATGAACACCGAGCCGAGCCAGATAACGAACAATAGACTTACTCGTTCACGAGTCAAGAACCGGTTGCATCCGTTTTCGGATCACCAGTAGTTCTTTCGGACAGTTCGATTCAATAAACCGGTTGAAGAAAACTGTTCACCGGTTCTTTTGCGCTCAACGTAATGGCGTCATTGGCGATGATTGCCCTTGATTCAAGCCTTCGGTTTACCTGGGCTCATAACATTAGCACAGAATCAGTTCAGAATCAATCACCAAAAGAATCAGTTTGGTTCAGACGCTATGTGTGTCGGTCTGCTTCACGCTGAATCACACATGCGCAGTATCATCAGCTCCTCGGTTCTCAAATCGGACGCGTCTGACAGAAACGGTTCTTGACTCGTGAACGAGTCATTATCTGGCTCGACTCGATGTTCATCTTCAGTTCTCTCTTCACAGCAGTTCAGTCAGTGTACTGTTTGAGTACATGAATTACTCCGGGATTTTGGTTTGTTATAACTCAGAGGGAGTGTCAGCCACATTAAAAAAGTTAACAGCTTAAGTCATTTGTGGATTAATGCGTATTGGAGACGTGAACCGTTTAAAACGATTCAGTTCAATTTGGTGAACTGGTTCAAAAAGATCCGGTTACATCGAATGATTCGTTCGCGAACCTGATATGACAAACTGCTTTGTTTTGAACTCTCTCTCACAACAGACACGGAAGATAAGACAATGCTGAATAAAGTCGTAGTTTTTGCTATTTTTGGACCAAAATGTATTTTTGATTCTTCAAAAAATTCTAACTGACCCTCTGATGTCACATGGACTACTTTGATGATGTTTTTCTTACATTTCTGGACATGGACAGTATACCGTACACAGTTTCAATGGAGGGACTGAGCGCTCGGACTAAATCTAAAATATCTTAAACTGTGTTCCGAAGATACATGGAGGTCTTACTGGTTTGGAATGACATGAGGGTGAGTTATTAATGACATAATTTAGATTTTTGGGTGAACTATCCCTTTTGGAGATGGATTCTCAGGCTAAACATGGCCAAAGTTGTAAAAAATAATTTAGAAGAATGACTGAGAATTTCTGTGCCGAAAATCTTACTTCCGGGTTGGTAAAAGTTTCGGCTGTTTTTTTTTTCTATCGTGGATCTAATGACGTAGACGAGATCAGAAGTCCTTATTTGAGCATTCGGCAGCGCTGCATAGGATTTGTTCGAGAATTCCTCCAAATAAGTGCATTTTTGGATGTGAGGGAAAATTTACCGTGTTCAGCTTCCCCATGAACCCAGCGTTACATGAACAGTGGATGCAGTTTGTTTTTCCAGGGCAGCAATGGAGTGTAGCAAGTGTATGCTCTGATCATTTGAGTGATGAATGTTTTATAAACAAGACCCAAGTCGACGCTGGATTTGCACATCATTTGCTATTAAAACATGGAGCTGTCCCTGTGATAAAAGACCCCATTCATGTAAGTACAATTGCATCAGATTTCTGTATTTTGTTGGAAATCAGCACATAAGTGAATATATGTTAATGGAAACGACACGAAACATCAGTATTATAGCTCCGCTCACGGCACGCCTCCAGGAGCTCTGCTTTTTCCGGAAAGAGTCAGAAAGCTGAATTTTTCTTTTATAAATATGATAAAACTAAAGACTTTTTGGATATACCGTATGAAGGATGCAGTACTACTCTATAGGTACTCAAGATTAACATGAGATGAAATGAGGTGAAATGTGTATGTTATGTACCCTTTAAATGAAAACAATCTGCAAACTAAGTTGTTAATAAAAAAAGTGCATGATAAATAAAAATATTGTCTCTCAAAAGAAAGAGTCGATTCTGAATTGCCTAATCGAGCCATCATATTTTCGAATATTTTGCCTGTTACCAGTATATGTCACTGGGTAACACATTTACATCAAGTTGAGAAGATGCTGTGTTCAAGGATACTACAGAAATACAATTTGAACCTTTTGTTATGTGCATGTCATTTGATCTAATTGGCCTTTATCTTTGTTGGCTTCTAATCTACTTAATTTGGACTAACAAGCTCTCCGAACCACAACCTGTTAGTACGATTGATATGTTTACATTTTCAGTTGAGTGTTCAAAATTTTTTTTGTGTCGTATACCTTGTGCAGTTTTAGGTTTCCAGGTAAAGCACAATTATATGGTCGTACTGAAGTAGTTCTGTTAATTCGCTGTGAGCTTACTATTTCCTAAGTATGTGTGGATTAATGTAGACGTGATAATGTGAAATTGCTATTTATTTTGCTGGACTGGCAGTTATTGGGTTAATGCGGCAGAGGTTAGGTTAGGCTGGTGCTCCTGTGATACAGCTGTTCTGTGTTCTGAATAAAAGTTAAGACAGAACGTCTCCTGTCTGTTGGCTTTTAACCACCCAATTCATTAAACCATTCATTCATTGTTTTTGCTTTCCGAACAAATAGCAGTCAGTTGTGGGAACAAAGGGCTGATGAAGTTAGAGAGAAGTGTAGAAAGGGTCAGGATTGTTCACTCTCAGATACACTCTAATCCTACCAATCCACAGCAGGGTTTCGACAGAAAACTGGGTGCCAGTGTGCCAACCAAATCGACTTTTCATTCCCCTCTCTGATGTCTCAACAGCACTTCCCCGGATCAGTATTTCACCTGTCACATGCACAAATACACACACACACAGATCCCTTCGCTCTATTGTACATGCGTTTTGTACAAACATCTCTCACACACACTCCTGTCGGTGTTCCTTTCGCCCATAATGAGGTCTTATTAAGCTCCTCTGGTACTGAGAATGGAAGTTGTCACCGGGACGCAGGTAAGCCAGCCGCCACAAAGGCCGATGTCTGACGCTAAACAAACGGCTGACATCACTCGCAGCTCTGCTCAGCCTCTGTGCCAGAATGAGCGTCACTTCAGGTATTTCTGCCTCGCATTTATCGTACGTCAAGGAAATGTTTTGAGCCGCCGCAAAAACGGAGTGAGAATATAAAGGTATTTATTAGAAATCTGTTTATTTTATTATTCTGACACTATATCTTATTGTCACCTTGACATGCTTAAAATTCCTGTCAGCGCTGGAGTCAGGCCCACTGAAATGACGGCGGATGGATATGTTTACCTTTCCCCGAGCGTGTGGGATGAATAACCTGCGAAGGGAAAGGTGCCTTATTAAATTTGATGAGGAGAAAAGTGTCTTAACGTTTTAATCAGAGACAGAGTGTATTTGTGCGCCACTATCAGCTTCGTTACAGATGCCTCTGTATCCCACGACACACTCGTTGCACCGATAACCAGGCTTCTGCGTGTGTGTGCATACATTTTTATTTAGTTTTTGTATGGAATGATGATTGTGGGGTTATTGAATCAATGTACGTGTCACAATGAGAAAAACGTGTCAGTCAGGATGATGGGTTTGTAGAAGGATGTTGTGAATATATTCTACAATATTCTAAACCCAATTTTGATTCTCATTGTGCCTAAGCGGGTAAAGTATGGCTTTGATTTGCACATTTGGATAAATCTAAGGCAATTACAGATTTAGACATAACTTTGAATTTCATATATATATGTGTGTGTGTGTGTGTGTGTGTGTGTGCACTCAATCAATCAATCAATAAAAACAGACACTATCATGAGGAGAACCAAAACACAATTTGTGGATATTGCAAGAGCACTTTGGAGTAACTAGTTAGTTGGGTAACTAGTTTAACATAAAAATACAAATATGTAATAAAACAACAACAATACTACTACTACTAACCCTTTTATAGGATTTATTAGTAATTTTAAGTGTACGTTTGTGCATTTTAAAATAAATAATAAAAAAGATATTGTCATGATGAGAAACAAAACACAATTTGTGGATATGACAATACGAGGTAACTAGTTATTTAGGTAACTAGTGAAGCTATATAATAATATTAATTAAAATAATAATAATAAATAATAATAAAAAAGTAATAATAATAATAATAATAAAGATTTATTGGTACTTTTTTAGTATACATTTAGGCATTAACATCGGATGATTGATTTATTTTATTTCACCTATTAAAATGTATGTAACATAATTTAAATAATCTGTGCAATAGAGTATTCAGAAAATTCAAAGATATTAAATACAAAATTAACATGATTTTGAAGTTCGCAGTCTATAGTGGCAAACTATTCCCCTCAAGGACCTTACAGTTAAAACTTAAGTGTAGTTGAATTAATAATAAAAAAATGTGCTGATGAATTGTGCATCATAGGAACAGGAACGTGGACTAACAAACCTTGGCAAACTACAGTAAAAAACAAAACAAAAACAAACACATTAGCTTGTATAAACTGGTGGCTCCATTATTTGACTGAATGTCTTGGCATAATCAAACTTTGCTAGTTTACTTTTGCACTGTTGATCACACCAGCAAACTTTTAATTCTTATTCCCCTTGTATGAAAGTGTATTGGAAGCATACGTTCACCAACACAGACATGTAAAAATGTGGTCCAGTTGTCTTAATGTAAAACGGAGGAATTGACTGCCCACAAACTTCTCTTTATCTCAGGAAAACTTAAACTCCTAAAGATGGAAAATGAGAAATCACACTTACACACCCGTTTGACGCGCACACTTATATCTGTGAGATGCAGCGGTCAGAATTGTGTGTATGGTATATAAAAGATTAAAGTGTGTGTATGAGGTAATGCATTGCCATTGTCAGAAAGAAATCCGGCAGGGCGGCCCACCACTATCAGCTCTGAGATGAGAGAAGTCCTTAATCCTACACACACACACATACATTTACATCTGCAAACAACAAACAATAAGCCCACATAATTCATACAGAGAACGACAGGAGGAGAGAGGAAGAGGAGGAACGGAACTCTATTTTTCCTGCTTCTGTCAGAGATTTACAGTTGAAGACTTTAACTTGTGGTGTGCTATCACACACTTTGTGTTTGTGTTTGTGTGTGTGTGTGTGTGTGTGTGTGTTTTGTAATGGGGGGAATCACTCTCTGTTATCCCCTTGGGAACAGAAACGTCAGAGCACTGAAAATAAACAGTGTAAACATTCAACTTCATAAATCCAGTTAGAACACTGTCTTTGTTGTAGGTGCCATTTTTGTTTAAATCAGATTTGTACTAGATTTGTACATTTTATAGAAGAAAATATGAGTGGTTTTTGCCCATTCAAAACTTGCTGCCAAAATGCTAAGGTGCTTACTTATTTTTTATTTATTTTTTTATTTATTTCTTCTTATTTGTTATTGTTGTTGTTGTTTAATAATGTATTGGAATGTTGCTTTAAAAAAAAAAAGAAAAAAAAATCAGCAGCCATTACTTTGTCTTCATTTTAATAATTAGTGCTATAGAGAAACATTATTTATTATAATTAATGGTGAAAACAGTTGCTCTTAATATTTTGCATTTAAATAGAAAGTTAATAAGAACTGAAAAATTTTACTGTTACTTTAGAATGCATCTTTGTTAAATAAAAATGAGTAGTATTCATATCATAAGAAGAAAAAGAAGAAAAATACTTACAGATTCCAAACATCTGAACAGTAGTGTATTTAATGAATATTATTAACATAGTCAAATGAAGCAATCATACATTATTAAATTACTTTTTAAATTGACAGTAATGTAGACCTTATTTATAAATTTTTTGTAATAATAATAATAATAAATGTAATTGCACATTTACATATAACTGCAACTTTTAAATTGAGCGAAATAAACTCAAACAAACAAACAAACAAACACACAAACAGCTACAATAACAACAACAATAATAATACTACAAATAATATTTTGAAATAATATTAATGATAATAATGATTTTCTTTATTTCTTGCCAAATTATTTTTTTTATTCATTTACGGACTTGAATTTATCTTGGGAGCAACCACTAAAGTTTCGACTGCATTTTAAGACAGATTTGACATGAAGAAGCGCTTTAACTGTAGCTCAAAAATCCATATAAAGCAGTCTACACACACGTGACCTCACATTAGCCAAATTCTATATTAACACACCACATCACGACATGCCTAATTACAGACTTTCATGACTAAAATTGTATTTAGATAATTCTTTTGACAAATTTACTCATCATTCAATCCAGATTTTCTTTTCTTTTTTTTCTCACGTTGGACCGTTTGCTGATAAATTGTGCTTAATTTGCTTACTTAGCTTGACCTGCGGAAAACTGCATTGCAACTGGTGAAAACCGAGATCTGATCAATAAGCCTTATCACGTCATGTCATATGATATGTACCGTAATGTATCCACCTGAAATAGAGTATAAAGCACATATATGCTTCACACATTTGCCACACAGAGCACTCACACTCAGATAAGAATGAAAGACATGAGTGCATCACACACACACACAAATACACAGAAACGATAAGACTTCTTTAAACACATCTTGTAGATAAATGCACATACACAGTTATATGGACACACCATCAGTATTAATGGTCTTTCCATTTGGTGTGGGCCTTTGTGTGTATGCGTGTGTAATTTTAATTCCCATTCCAGAGTCCTAACTCGACATTTCTCTAATTAAAATGTCACTAGGCAGATGATTAGAACTAGCTTCTGAAGTATGAGCCTACGTTACTGTGTGTCTGATTATCAGCGTGTTAGTTGGATTGATCAATGTGAATGTATTTAGATGTAATTGAATTGAATACTAATGTCTTTTTAGTGCACCACATGTGGGCTGCGTCTGATGTCGTTTGGCAAAAGAACACACACTGTGGGCAGTTGGTGCCTGCCTAATTCTTTAGGTGAAATACATTTTTTTGCAAGAACAATAACAATGACGCTTTCCCACGTGTATCGTTTTCAAACCAGTTCCATTTTCCTCTGAATGGAATACACTGGTAGTTTGAATCTGTCAATCAGAAGATGCTAGCACAATTTTGATTGGCTGTGAACTGCATTGGCTGTGTTATCCTACCGTCGCCTGAAAAAACTCAACCTCAGGTCGAGTGTATCTTGAAATGGCAATTGGGAATTTCTAGCTGTCACAGGTGAATGGTGATTGTTCTACCATTATGGTTTTTTTTTTTTTTTTAAATCACAGTTTGTTTCGTTCATCCTCAAGTTTTGGGGTGTGGAAATGTCTCCACAATAACAGACTGTTGTGTAAAACTTTTTTTTAACGATCACAGTTTGTTACGTTCATTACGTTTTGGGGCGTGGAAAAATCGCCAACGTAACAGACCGTTGTGTAAAACTCTCGGATGTATTTTAAAGATTCTATGCTGCAAACTTTCAATATTTCACATACTTTTGGAAATCCAGCGTTTAGGTGATCCTGATAAGCACTTGCGTAACAGTTGTAAACGCGACTGCTTTCTGCTTTCGTGAGGGGGTTTGGCGTCACAGCATCTTTGTTTCCAGGCAAATATTAAAGAACGCGACACACATGCCAACTGGAAATCCAGTATAATTCAACCTGTCCGACGATGACTATAAAATTCCTGAAGTGTTTTCCCTATAGTGTGCCTTATGCATCACACGTTTAGCCAACGGTCCGTGGGCGTGATGTCTGAGACTACGGTTAGCTTAACACAGTACACATACCAAGTATTTTTATTATATAATAAAGAAAAAGAAAACAGATAGAATAGAAAAAGAATAGAGAAAGCTAGTGTTAGAGGCATTTTTTGCTTTTGTTAATTGTAAAACAAATTAAAAAAACTAAATAGAATACAAAAAGATTAGTAAAGCTAGTGTTAGTTTTTTTTTAAAGGATAGAATTAAAATAGAGAGTGCTAGAGTTAGAGGGTCAAATAAAGATGGAAGAGATGTGTTTTTAGCCAATTCTTGAAGATTATCTTTAAGACTGCTTGGATTGAGTTGGGCAGGTCATTCCACAAGGAGGGAACATTTAATTTAATTTAATTTTTAAAATTTGATCAAACTGTGCAAATAATTCAATCATTGTATATTGTAAACATGATAGAGTGTTTACTATGTGTATAAAATGAACAAGATAACTTATAGGAGATTCACCTCTTTTGGCCCGAAATAACACGCGTGCGTGCACACACTCACACACACTCACACACACACACACACACACACATACACACATATATATACTTGGGGTAACTGCTATTATGTATTTTATTTTAATTAAATGTAGCTTTTTTGTAAAAATATTTTATGATATTTGCTTTAGGGTGTCTTTGATACTGTATGTACGTACGGAAATATACGTTAAATGCAAAATAATTTATGCATACAATAAGTGCAACGTATCAGATTATTCATTATAATTTTTAGCACATAGTTAAAGATACTTAAGGGACTGTTATTTTTACTTATAACTGTAAATGATTTATCATTTATTCACAACTGGCAATACATCCAAAGCTGTTGCTAGTGTCCTTCTCAACCACTTGTAGAAAAACATATTATTATTTAGAACTGTGTTCATTTATTTTTTATTTTTTTAATAATGACATACAGCATTTTAGGACTAATTTAATGCCAGAAATGCATTAATAAGTGTGAAAATCCAATCACTCTCTTGTTTTGACTTCTCCCGCTACTTAGCCTACTCAAGATGGAGACATACTATTTAATTCAGCTTAAAACGGCAATTTATTCACACAATTCAGCATAGATTGCAAACATGAAAAGATGATTATTATCGAGTAAAAAATATTAAGTGGATTATTCAAAACGATCAGTGGATGAACGCAGAGATAATTGAATATTAAGTACAATGACTGATAAAGACACAGATTAACTGGCTTTCAAATTATACATTTGAACTGCGGTGTTCTGTACATTGTTTTTTTTTTCATAGTAAAGTATATTATAAAATAACTAGGCAGCATTTCTCATTTCTCACTGCTGACACCAGGTTGACCATCAAATGACTGGGGTGTCATGACCGTTGTGGAATGATAGTTATGTGAGTTTCTACATGACTGACATGAGGGGGATGAGGGTGTATATGTGTTAAAATACTTTGTGACGTGTCTTTAACAGGACAAGCTGTCACGGGTTTTGGGTGTGTTTGGCAAACTGACATGAAGCACATGTTTGAACTTTCACTGTCACACATCTTCAGTACTTTACCCAAATGTCTGTCATTCCTGCTGCACACGGGGTTACAATAAGGTGATCTCTTCACTGTTACTCCACTACATGTAATAAGGTTATATACATGTGTGTGTGTGTATATATATGTTTATATATATATATATATATATATATATATATATATATATATATATATATATATATATATATATATATATATATGTATATATATGTATGTATGTATGTATATATATATATATGTATGTATGTATGTATGTATGTATGTATGTATATATATATATATATATATATATATGTATGTATATATATATATAATGTATGTATGTATAATTACTTAACATTATACTGTACATGTATTAGATTGATTAAACTCATTGACACAAGGGTGGTTTTTTTTTGCTATTTTTATCAAACAGAAGGAAATGTTGGGAGGAATGGGGTCAGGAAATGACGCAAACCGAACTCGAACTTTTGTCACCTGTAAGAGGACAATGGTTCCTGTCAGACTTGTCAGTGCATGCACACTTACCAATACAATTTATGTTTTAACCCCCATATACTCTTAAGATTTACTGACTTTGTTTGTACTGCCACAGATTCAAACAATTTCTGTTAAATAATGATCATTTTGAAATTAACAACTTATTTTCCCAATCAGGTTAATTAAAGGTTTATTTTCATTTATGTATTCCTCATACCCAATCAACATAAACTATTTATTCTTTAACCAAATATGACTGAAATGTGACTGTTTTACAGCATAATGTTGTTTCAGTTTGAAGTAAATTTGTACAAAAAAAAAAAAAACCCGGACAGATACAGTTATTTTGTCACCTATATCAGCGGTCCCCAACCCCCGGCCGCGGACCGGTACCAGTCCGTGCATCATTTGGTACCGGGCTGCACAAGAAAGAATAAATAACTTACATTAAAGCTGCAGTCGGTAACTTTTGGCGCTCGCGTCTGGCGGAAGAACATTGTAGCCGGAGCTACTTCTCTCTGTTTACATCTATGGCGAGTCACGCAGGTACTGTGCTACTCTGCAGCGTTGCCGACCCCAACCAGACTAAAATAGTCAGAAAATAAACACTTATTATAAGGGTACCATAGTGATTCAGGAAAAGACAAAAACACGGTTTGGGAAAATAGATTCATGATGTACTCGCTAATTATATATATTTTTTACATTTTCGACACAAAACAACACTGGCACAACCCTGCGCTGATTGGACCAGTAGAGCCGGGCGCGGTGGATTTTTGCGGTATCTTATATTTTTAAGGCATGTTTAAATGTCACAGAGTCAGTGAGCGTTAGGGGCAGAGATGATGTTATTCATGTTATGTTGTTGGCGTGATGTTATGAGGATGCTGCTAATAAAGTTGCATAAGAATACACAGTGGATTCATATTAATTACTATATTTCAAATATACCACAGTTTTTATGCCAGTCGTATCATTTTATTTTGTTGTATTTATCCGTCACACATAAAAGCCCGGTCCGTGAAAATATTGTCTGACATTAAACCGGTTCTTGGCGCTAAAAAGGTTGGGGACCGCTGACCTATATGCATTTCTGTCTTCCTTGAAACACTTAAGTTATTTATAGCCAAGTATCAAATCTGTTTTATTCTGTACATTGAAAGGTGACCATAAGACATTTTGCTACCCCTCTCCTTTGGTGTCCACACAAAATAAAGTCACAGTTTCAGAACGACATGTATCAATGGGGGTGGGGGGAACTATATTTATTCCCTAAGGCATTCCTCAGGGCTCTGTATCTGGCCCGCTTAGATTCCATCTGGTCATTGTTAAAATAAACATTAATTCACTTTTATTTTAATTTTCTTTTACCTAAATAGTGTTCGTTGTACATAGTAACACTGAAAGTAAGTATTTTCAAGTTAAGTTCGTCACCAAGTAAGAAATAAATCATTATTATTTTATTTTATTTTTTTGCCAGTTTTGTAAAAACAAATGTGTGGCCTGTCTCTGTGTTCTGTTTCCTCTTTTTTTTTTAAATATTGTATTTTGTGACCTTTCCATGTGAGAGATAAAGAGAAAGGGGGAGGGGGATACAGAGAATAAAGAAGTGTCAGAGCCTAGCGGAATAGCACAAAAAAATAAACATTTTAGCTCAAAGGATAAAAAATCTGCAGCTTAGAAGAACTAAGTCGATAGGGGAGGGGGGATAAGCCATGTAAATATTCTTCTGTTTACCTGTCTGCGAGTCGCAAATTAATCACTCACACACACACACACACACACACACACACACACACACACACACACACACACACACACACACACACACACACAGTCTGTTTACCTGTCTGCACAGCCTACATTAATCATGGGGGTGTATGGAACAGCTTCACTGTAAACAGTTCTAAGCGCTACCAGTTGGCACCGTTTTGTTTTGGATAGGATATGAAATGAGTGATGAGACCTGAACACTGCACTGAGGGGCTGCCAGCCATGATGGAGGGTCGCGGGACACTAGGGTGCGCGTGTGTGTGTTGTGTCTGTCTTCAGATATCAGTCATTGACTCCCTACTACCCTTGAGTTCAAAAGTAATGAGCACTGAGTGTATAAGGTGTGTCTAGCTGTGTGTATTTGTGCCATGTGAAACTTTCCAGAAGAAATGTAATTGCTTTTAGCTTAGGAGAGCTTAATGGATGTCTCATTTATGTTTCATTTAACTATCAACGTTGTCTTAGATTTTACACCTTAAATTTCTTGGGAGAAATAAGTGTATACACAAATGAAAAAATTATTGACATACATTAGGATAATAAATATAATGTACTTTACAATTTTATCACAAATATACTACTAAGAATACATAATAAAAACATTTTAATGTTATTTTGTTTGTAATTCCTTCAAGATAATAATGAGATCTTCTTTGCGACTTTTCTTTCCAGTAGGTTTTCATTTCAGTTGGTATGGTAAGAAATGTGTGTGTTTAAGGGAAAATTAACTGAAATAAAATTAAAGCTGAAATATGGAAATAAGTCACAGAGGGCCAAGGTAGTTAGTTCTGCTTCTTTGCTTTATAAGATTCTTACCTGCTGATTATTTTCCATTTAAATCATTGAATTTGGTTCGGCTTAAATATGCTTTCTTATGTAGGGGTCTGGATTACCGCTCAACAAATCTTTGCAAGGGGGGCATCTTAACTCGGCTCATTATCATATCATTTCTCCTACCTGCCTCGTTAATTTCTCCTTTATGGGGAGAATGGTTTAATTTAATATATTCTGCGCGTTTAATCATAAGTCGCATGTACTTGCAGCTGTGGAAGCGCAGGATGGATCACAGGCCTTTTGATTTTTACAAATCCAACATCCCTCCTTGGCTTCAGTGGTGCTCATGAAAGAAAGATGCTCCAAAATCAGAGAAAGAAAGATAGAGAGAGCTGAATAAGACAGGTAAAGGTACAAGTATATCACTCTTTCAAACCTTTTTTTTAAATGGCGACAGGCACACATAATCACCTCTTCTTTTAAATTTTTTGAGAGAACATGCAACTTCAGAATCTTACATTACAGAAATGGTTTGTTTGTCAGTCCAATCCATCCACATTACGCTCCATTTCACTATTAATCCAGATCATGCATTCCATCTTCAGATTGGAAGTTTTAAGTATATATAAAGATTCTCTATTTGCTTGCTAAATTAAATTGGATTTACTTTTGTCATTGTACGAAAAAAGTTAACATTATTTTGCATTCATTAAGTCATAAGTGGTAAGTACTGTATACATGTTTATCACCATAATTTCTTTCCAGTTTTTACAAACAACAAGAGTGAGACAGTATTAATGTCAAATTCTGCAAATGTGAACTCTTTTGCACACTTTTTCCTTTGAGGATTTCATGGAGTAATGCTTGTTTGAAAACCCTCCTCTCTAGATGATCTTTTCACTGAGAAAAAAATCAAGTTTCCTTCACACTCGCTCAAAATATTATGTTCATCCACATTTATCCACACAACCTCATTGTCATGAGCAATGGCATTTAATTCCGCTAATAACATTTCCACGCAGGTTCATTATTAGCGCGGATGTCGGGGGAAGTTTCTCGGGTGAAGTTCGTGAATTCCCAGGTCAGCACTTACATTAATGAGAGCATCGTCGAGGGCTTTCTGAGGAGTGTTTTTTTTTTTTTTGCTAATTCCTCTCAAACTGTGACCTGTAACGTGTCTTCAACCCTCCTGTTTGAAATAGAGGCTTTTAACGCTTAGTGCATGTGATAGATGGAGCTTAGTAGGAAAAAAAAGACACTTTTAAAGAATGCAGATGATTAGTTTGACGAGTTGAAGAGTGGGAAAAGAAGCGTTCTGTGCTCTCATTGTGTTTCAATAACTTTAAAAAGAAACTAATCCAGTGTACTCTAATTGCATGCCACCTCCCAGATGGGGACCTCTCTTCTCCAGATTCATTGTGGCACAGAATACTGCAGCAACCTCTAAGGATCCTGCTTGCAGTATTCCTGTAGATCCCATAATGAGTTTTTAAAATATATAATAGTGCTCTATTAGAGATTCTAAAACCCTAAAAAAGAGGTTTGTCTTTGCAGGCATCAGATATTAACATTGACGCTGGATTAAGGTTTCATTTCGTCGTCCCCGTCCATTATTCGGCCCAGTCTGCAATCTGGCAGAGTGATGGGAACTTTTAATTAAACTGCAGTAATTATGGTGGAAATCTCCCATGGAAAAGAAAGACTCCAAATTCATTTCATCTGACTAATTATCAGCCACATCCCGATGTCTGCGGTGTACAAGTTCGAAGCGGCCATCTGAGACGCCAACGGCGAGATTGGGCAAGAGAGGTCAGACAATAAGAGGCCCAAAGTTCTTTGTGTAACAAAGTCGTCGGTTCGCTGTCTTCATTAGATCTTTCGGTTCTAGCTAACACAATGAATGCAATCATCTCTTCCTGCGGTGTGGAAATGAATATCGTGAGTTGCCTTGAATTCGACTGAGGAACAATCACACGGAGGAGATAGCGCTGTTGATTTTGCAACCGTGGCTGAGCGAGTCAGTGAATCAGAATGTTTGCTGACTCCGCCGAGAAAAGGACGCATGGGACACTTACTTTTCCATCTCAACCTCAACCTCCCCCTCTCTCTCTCTCGCTTTCGTTTCCTAGGTTTAGGGGGCGAAAAGTAATATAGGAATCGCTTTAGGCGGAAAAGAGCATTGCTATTTAGGCTTAGAGGCTCAATCAGTCTGGCTGGAATGATGGTGATGGTGAGTTACCATTAGGCTGACCTGATTAGGGCCGACTTAGGCACTGCAGTCATATGTGCCATTTCCCTGATAGTGCTGGAATCTGGATTTCCCGCTTGGCTGCGTCCGTACGGCTAAACTCAGCCAAGCGCGGTGTCTCTGAGCACGTAGAGCGGGAAGGTAATTCTCATTTCAGCCCAGTGCTCCGCACACTCGACAGAATCTCACACTGTGGAAACCCGGCATGGAGGGAAATATGACGTTTTGGCGATTTCACAGAACTTTGGTGTAATGTTCAGGCCGACATAAATAATATTGTGTTGGGGAAGTTATCTAGAAGGATGTTAAGAACGTTTACCTCTTAATACACTTCAAAGGCATCCACTTTATGCCCGTAAACTGATGTTCATTCTGTGTTTCTGGGACTGGATGAAGTTAGACAGATAGATAAAATTAATACAGTTTTCAGAACACACCCATTTCCACTAATCAACACAATCCAATGTATTTATGCTCCAAACTCATGCCACTGGACAAAGTCCACTTTCTGTTTTCTAATTGGCTGACAAGATCTGGCCACCATATGTATGTACATATGTTACAGAATCTGTTTCAGTAATAATAGTCAGATAGTAATTTTAAAGTATAAACAGTATTAAAAAAATGCTTATATTGAGCTGTGGTGGTCATGCTAAATTAAATTAAATTAAATTTATGCATTTAGCAGATGCTTTTATCCAAAGCGACTTACAGTGCATTCAGGCTATCAATTTTTACCTATCATGCTATTTATCATGCTATGCTATTTTCCTATTTATGCTACAAATGTGAGTTCGAATCTGGCTGGCAACATTTATTTCCCAAACCCGTTTTAACCTCTTTGCTCCATCATTTCCATTATATTAGTTTGCCATTATGAATAAAAGTGACCAAAATAAACAGAATTTTTAATATTCTGAGGTATAGGAATTGCCACTGTGATGGTAAGCAGCCTGGCTTTTTTCATGTATTTCCATGTCATCGTAATGCTCTGAGTTGTTGTTTATTAGTTCAAATCAAGAGATCTCTGATATGATATATCTTGATATGATTCAAGTACCTACGTAAAGGGAAAGCTCACCCAAAAAAAAAATATAATAAAAAAAATAAAAAACCTGTCATTAATTACTCACCCTCATGTTCTTCCAAACCTGCAAGACCTTTGTTCATCTTCGGAACACAAATTAAGATATTTTTGATAACTGAGAGCTTTCTAGGAGCTATGGAACTACCACGATCAAGGCCCAGAAACATTGTAAGGACAACATTATTGCCATTCACGAGAGTACCACGATGCATGCGTCACAGAATGTATTCTTGTCGTTGTCCTCACTATCTTTCTGGGCCTTGATTATTGTAGTACCATTGCTTTTTATGCAGGATCAGAAAGCTCTCGAATTTCATCAAAAATATCTTAATTTGTGTTCTGAAGATGAACGAAGGTCTTATGGATTTAGAATGACACAAGGGTGAGTAATTAATGACAGAATTTTAATTTTGGGGGTAACTATCCCTTTAAGTGTAAACATGAGTTATCATTCATGTACTGTATTTTATAGTTTCAAATCCCTAACCTAAATAATAGTAACAGCCCCATTAGCATTATCAAAGACTAGCTGAGGAACGTGCTAAATATAAGAAAATGTACATTCTTTTATTTCATTTGTTCAGCATTAGCTGAAGTTTAGGCATGTTTTCTGAAATACAGTTGCACAATGTGTGTTTGTGAAAATTCCAGTGGTTTCATTACATACAGTGTGTCTCATTTTCAGACCTGCTTCAGCATGATGGACCCACGTTTCCACTGGCATGTTTCGCTCTCTCTCTTTCTTTGTTTCTCTCTTTCTTTCTCACAGTAGATAGTGTAATGTCTAGTTGGGCACGGAGCCCAGTTCTGCAGCAGCGATGCGTCCTGTACTGACACACGGTTACAGTTCCTCATTCAGCGCGTCCAATCCTCATTTCAGCATTATTTCATCACCTCTGTGTGTGTGAGAGCATTTAACTGCGGATGGTGACTACAGGTTTCTACCGATGAATCAGCATGAACACAATTGCTCTCTCTCTTTCGTGTTCTATTCTCCTGTTCTGTACATCTGTCATCAAGCTTCACCCACCCTCTGAGCTGTCACTCCAGAACAGGATGCCCATTTAGGTTGGACACAATTATACACTTGTGTGTGTGTGTGTGTGTGTGTGTAGCCCATGCATGCCGTAAGACAACGAGCAGGGACCTGGGCCAGTCGGAAATGTGATCTGCCCCATCGGCCGCCCCCTCCCGTTCCGGGTCTGCCCGTCTGGGAGAAAGGAACAGTGGGAATTCTGTGTGGCTTTGGGCAGCCGAAGCCTCTTCCCAACAATTACCTTCAATTAGGGGAGCACAGTGGCGCGCAGGCAGAGAAAGGGACCCCATTAGGGGCCAGGCCGGGCGACTGGAGTCAAGCCAGTCCTACTGTCCCCCTCTGCTCACTTACACTGCCCTGGGGCTAGGGTTACACCACACACTCACCCTGTCTCTCCACCCCTACCTGAATATCTAGCTGCTTCTGTCTTCCTGGTCACCCTGATCATCTTCTTTTTCTGATAAGGTTGTTCACTAGGGAAGAGATGAGCTAGAAAAATAAAAACCTTGGTCATATCCAATTTACTTATTTTAGATAAGTAAATTACTTATTCTCTTTTTTAGATTTGTTAATCATGTAAAGGTTTCAAGGTTTCTTGCTCCAGAAGTACTTAAAAAAATCCATAAAACAGTTTGTTTTAGAAGTACAGGCATTGCAAACCCATTTGGTAGACTAGTATTCATTCTAACATTCATTTGGCAAAAATACAGTCAAAGTGTACAGATAGATACTGTATAGTTGATATATTTGTGTGAGCAAGTGTGAAATTGTTTTTATAAGAAGGTGTAAAATGTGTTTTGCAACTTTTTCTTTTTCTTTTATAAATAAACATAATTTGAACAATCACTGAATTAGGAATAACAGACATATGGAGACTTTCTGACAGTCTCAAGAAAAAAAAAACAACACATTTTTTTTTCCTATAATATATATATATATATATATATATATATATATATATATATATATATATATATATATATATATATATATATATTTTTTTTTTTTTATTATTATTTTATATATTTGCTTGTTTTATTGTATGGTTATTGAGTTGACAAAAAACAACTGAAAAAAATAATAATTATTATTTTGTTTTTTTTGTAATTCTTAAGTTTTAATAATTTAAATTAATTACATTAATAATGTGATTAAGTATTGAACATTTGGATTTCTTTTTTTCCCCAACATCCTACACTTATCATTTTTAATAATCTTATTATTTAATAATCTTCTTCTTTTGTCATTCAGGGGTAATATCTGGGCTACTTCCTCCTTTTTATTCCACTGTGACTGGCAGGACAAAGTTCCTGAAAACTGAGTAGGCATCTTTGATTCATAAAAGTGGCGGCCGTATGCGATGTAATGTTATTAGGATTTCAAAATGAGTTATTTTGGAGCATTAATTTAAATAAGTATTGTATTTAAACTGGTGGAGGACATTTTAAGCAGTTAAAAAACAAACAAACAAACAAAAAAAACATGTTTTTACCCCTTTACTATACAATGTTTGTCAAAAGATATGAGCTCTCTGTTTGCCACACCACCCACCTTCATCATATTGTGCTTTACCAGGAAAGAGAATCGATCAAGACTGTCATGCATCTGTTTTTATTGTTAATGCATGAGTAATTCAGATGACTCTCACCTGTGCATTTATTCATTTAAGATTTATGAACGATTGCATTGTGTAACACCAACACACTCAATATATTATGAGGTCAGTGAAACTGACGGCCAATAAATCAGACTGACACCTCACTCTTAGTTTCCAAATCTCATACTCATACTCTGAAAAGAGAAAAGTGGCTCTTTCAGCAATCCTGACTTTCATTAAATGGACATCTCAAGACAATCTGTCTTCAAGAAAACGTCCCACAGTGTTTTCCAAACACACTTGTCTTAAGAAAAACCCTTGTGTGGTGTGTGACATTGAACTGTTGTAAATGTATAGGAATATTACAAGAGTTCCTTGATTTAGTATGAGCATATCAAACCAGGTGACTGACAATCATTTTTTTTTTATCTGAATACAAGTTAACTTGCACATTCCAATTCATCATTTTTATATCTTAGGAAAATTGTAAATATTAGTCAACTATAATAATAGCAGAATTCTACCAAAATGTTCCTATTGAACCCTGTTAAGTTAATGCTTTATCATTCTATTCTATTTTTTTTTTCTATTTTTTATTTTTTGGTTTACCAACAGGTGTTTATCAAAGACGTCAACCATTAGAATATCTATAGGTCTATTTTATGGTTAAATAATAAATATAATGATAAAACAGACAAACAAACACATATTTGAATGCACAAATGACATACATTTATGAGAATGGCCAGTTGTATTCACTTTCAAATCTTAAAGAGACTATTCTAAATAGATGAGTCTGGCCACTGTGAAAATAAACACTATGGACGCATGGTTCAGTAACGTGAACATGGTTTGAGAATCCATCAATGAGGTCTGCTGTCTAGCCCCTTGTGGGAAATTAATAGTCAATGACAGTAAAGTAGCCAGAAAAATATTTATCTGTTTTACAATGTATTCCAATGCGAACTGTTTGGTTTCCATAGTTCTCATCGCTATCATTTATTAAAGCTGACAGTTTGTTGTTGTAACACTGTATTTATGATTTAATTCTGCTTTTATTGCTTCGGCGGTGCTCACCTTTCACCCTGACACTCCGTTAATACAGATCACACACATCGGGGCAGAAGATCCCAAACACACAAACACACACGCATACTTCTGCCTTGGGAAAGAGTCTAGACAAATCAAATAAATCATATGGATTGTCATCAATAAGGTCTCTGAGAAAAAATGCTCTTGGAAATTAATTGCATGCTGAAAGAGAGTGAAAGAGAAAAAAAAACCTTTATGCCCTTATGTTTTTATACATATATCTTACAATTCAAATACATTAATTCCATTACCTAAACTATAAATCTGAGTTATTGCCTGCTAAAAGACACATCTTTCATTGAAAACGTTGGCCGCCTTTCTAGTCAGAATGCCAAGTAGCCCGCAGCAATGCGTTTTGAGGATGATGCCTGTGTTGACTTGAATTTGTTTGGTTGTTTTCATCTACTGTATAGTTATCTATAGAGTCATGCTTTAGCGGGTTATGGTTGTGTTTTTCTTGTTTGCTTAACTAGTCGAGTATACTGGTACAGCTATTTAAGGTTTAGGAGTAGAATAAACCGCTAACATGTACCAAACATGCGTGTATGAATTATATATTATTGCTGTCAATTTAAAAAAAAAAATCTTTTATTTAACAGTGTTAAAAATATTTAACACCATTAATGCAGGGGCGGAGCTAGGGTTGACTCCTACTCACTCACAACTGCTGCTTCCATCTCTTTTTTATTTTAAGGAGTATTATGATTATTTATACGCTGAACATCTTTACGACCACACAAAATGGGACACTTTTCAGATGCACTCTCCAGGTTTGCCTCAGCGGTAGGCACATAAATGAGTATATACACACATATATATACATACATACATACATACACACACACACATATATATATATATATATATATATATATATATATATATATATATATGCAAAAGAAGCAAAGAAACACTTGCTCAGCACAGTGGAGTGACTAATCTGGTTTATTATTTTGAGTCGAATGGGACACAGTAACATTACATTTTGTTTGCACAAGTATATTCTTTTAAAGCCAATTATTTTTATAAGTACTCTTTTTAAAAGGATGCTACAGAACAAGAGTACTTATTTTCTGCAGTGGATGGAATGTTGTCAACATCCCCATAAATATTATTATTTTTTATTTATTTTTTGTCAAATGTTTTACATTTTGTTAAGGTTCATAAATTTGCAATCTCAATTACACAAGGTGTAATGTTCTCGCAGTGTGATAGTATTAAGGGAATAAAATCTCACATTGTTCTGATTGTGTAAACATGGAGACAGTGTATCGAGATATGACGGTATTATCTGATTTCTCATTGTGAAGCGCAGTGTTTGACTCTGACTGTGAAGACATGCCACTGATACCCAGAAAATATTCACAAATGCTTCTGCGAGATGCAACCTTCAGATTTTATATGAGTGTGTGTGTGTGTGTTTGTGTGACTCAGTGAGTGTGGACTTTGTGTGTGTTTGCATGCATCAGTGAGACAATGATGACATTTGTGCTGTTTCTAATTAGAAGTTAGTGAAATTGGGATCATTAGTTTTTCAATTAAATGATACAGTATTTGACAAAACCACTGCTAACCAGTTTGTAATTAATACAGTTGCAGAGTTTTGTTGTTGTTGCTTTACTTCTGCAGATGATACATGCAGCTTCAATTAGCTTGTGTGTATAATATGTACAGTAATATATGAATAAAAAGGAAAATTTATTAAATAATAACACATTGAATTTAATATTGATTTTTAATTTCATATTTACTTAATATTTGGCAGTATTATAGATTGCACAGACTTAATTGGAAGAGAACTGAACTAAACTGGACGATGACATCACTAAATCAATGGTAAATTGACTTTAACTGAAAAATGTTCTCTCATTTTAGAGCTGCTTTACAGCTTAATTTTATTTAGTTTGCATACTTTTTAAACACAGTAAATTTGCTTTTATACAATATGAATTGTATAAAGTGCTATATAAATTAAGGTAAAGTTTTACAAACAACCAAACCAATAAATAAATGTTTTATATGTTGTCATGTTATATTGTCATATGATGTGATATGATATTATTATTAGTAGTAAAAAATTTTGCACAGGCGTATGATTTCCTGCATATATAATGATTATTTAAATAGCTTTGCAATGCAAAAAGTATGCAAATAAACAATGTTAAGTTAATATTAATAATAATTAAAAAGTAATATTAAATGTCAACTAAAGCTAGTTAAGAAAAATGTATTTATCTAAATGTTATTATATTCTCTTGACTTCAACTGAAGGTGAAAAAAAAATCTAGTAAATGTTTTACATGTGAATATTATACTATATTATATTATATTATATTGTTTTGTTGTGTTATATTATATTACTCTAATTAAATGGTTTTAAGTCAAATTAAAATATAATTACACAAATATATGAATTACATTTATACATAATGGTTAATTTCGTATCTTAAATTGCTACACTAAATTTTACTAACTACTTATTTACTAGCATTGTATTCTATGCCATATATATATATATATATATATATATATATATATATATATAGGTTGCACTTTATTTTACAGTACGTGTATTTATCTAAGAAAGTTCTGGTAATACAAGGTAACTACATGGGGTAGGGTTAGGTTTAGGGGTAGGTTCAGGGTTAGTACCTAGTTATTACATAGTTATTGTAATTACTATAATAAGTACATAGTATGTACATGAGGAACAGGACCGTAAAATAAAGTGCTACCTATATATACATATATATATATATATATATATATATATATATATATATATATATATATATATATATATATACCATGTACATACAATTTTTTTAAGGAGTATATTAAATAGTATGCATATTATAGTATATATTAGTTTATTCTTGTCACATGACTTCATAATGATGTCCAGTTTTTCACCCAGATAATTTATAGCTAGAATGATATCTGGAATTTCATAGACTGTAAAATGTCTTAATATGTCATATCACTTTGGTAACACTTTAGTACAGGCACCAGTTCTCATTATTAACTAGCTGCTTATTAGCATGTCTATTAATAACATACTGGCTGTTTATTAGTACTTCTAAAGCACATTTTCTGCATAACCATATTCTACATCCCTAATCCTACCCAATACCTAAAGTTAATAACTACCTTACTAACAATTAATAAGCAGCAAATTATGACTTCGAGACAAAGGTCATAGTTAAGCGAGAAATGCACCTTAAAATAAAGTGTGGCCATCAATACTACTAAAACCACTTGATCACTAGAAGTAGTATATCATATTTAATGCATTTTCAGCATGTATGTGCAGATTACATCCCGCAGAAACAGTGACATATTTAAATGTGTTACTGCGTCTAATTCTATCTCTCTTTCTACTTCCCTATCACAGTGATTTACTTTTTAAAACAACTGTTTACAATGGAGACTAACTTTTTAATCTGTTGTGACTGACAGGGATTGAATACAAACGTAACACACCAACGCAATCATCCAGGCTAGCAGTGTGTGTCAGTCTCTTGAACGTGTGTGTGTGTTTGTGTGCGAGTGTGATAAGATCTCAATGATGTCAGGAGATTATGCTCTTAAAACCAGGACTAATTATAAGCTCCCTGCACTAAGCACTGGAAAAAGTATTAATTAAACCATCTCATTTATCAAAACCTTTTGGCACGGGGAGCACAAAAAGGGAAAGTCAGGGTATGTGTGTGTGTGTGTGTGTGTAGGTGTGTAACTGCAAGACAGCACAGTACTTCAGGCTAATCTAGCTAGCTAACACATCTACAGTAGCTGACAAAAAGGGGCCTTTTACAAAGATTATCAGCGTTTAAGTAGACAAATTGTTTTGGACGTTTTTAACAGTTTTTTAACATCTGCAGAAATCTATTTGTTGACATTTAACTTAAAGTTTGGATAATGCAGGAGCTCCTGGATGTACACAAACTGTTTGTTTTTGAAGTGTTTCAAGGGTGTTATTTTAACTTCTATAATTGAATTAATTATTAGCTTTTCAATCAACTCACAAGCCACATGCAGTTCCAGTAGGAACCCCAGTCTGGGAAACCTTGGTGTAATGCAATGTTTAACGCACTTCATGTTGTTTAACAATGAATGGTATATATTTTCTTACTCTTTGTAATTTTTAAATTTCAGTATGGTACAAGATTAAGTGATTAAAGGAGTTAGGTCAAAGTTAATCAAAAAGTAGTGTGATTATATTACCTAAAATGTGAAAACTATTAGCATTCACATGTGTTTTGTTTAATATTAGCATGTGCTGCAATTTAAAGTCATCTGTCACTTTAAACGCTCAAGCTCTTTAACATTTGTGTTGGTTGTGTGTGTAAAAGGCAGTTGTTGTAGTAGTTAGGTTTAGGTATTGGGTAGCTTTAAGGGATCTAAAATATTGTCTTGAATGAATGTGCTTGATAAATATAATAAACAGCCAATATACTAGTAATATGCGTGCTAATTAGCAAATAGTGAATAACGTTACCATTGTTAGCTGTTAGCAGCATGGCAGTATTCCTTTCATGTTCTTTTCTGAAAGTTTGAAAATTAATTGGACTTATTCCAATAATTAATCTAGCACTCATACTTTTCTAAGCTCGACCAGTAACATACTGTTTGCTCTCATGTTTTAAGCTAATTTTGAACATGAATCATAAATGGTACATCAGAGCTTCACATCGTACGTCCTGTATGAGTTCTGTGCACAGTGAGTCTCATTAATGAGCTGCTTGAGTTATTCTGCCTTCATTTCAAAATGCATAAATTCATGCTTTTCATTTTCTGAGCTGGAATCCCATTACACTGTGACTGTAATATTTTGGGTATTAAGCTCAGTGACTCTGCACGGTAATGGCTGAGAGGGGCCGTGCGCGTCACCGCTTCGCGTTATGGACGATATTAATCAGGCTCTCGCCGAAGAAAAGACGAGCCGAGAAGAGAGAGAAGCAAGAAAGAGAAACATCAGAAAACCAATTCAGCGAACAAAGGCCCATGTGTTCCCCGGTGGCCCGGGATCGAAGAGCAAATGAAAGAGGGGAACGAGAGACAGAAAATGAGAGAATGGAGGTTTTATCAAGGTGTTGGGTGGAAAGACTTGGAGGGGTGAGGTGGAGCCATTGTGGCGCTTTGACTGAATGAGGAAACCCCATCATTCAGGGCAATTCATTTGGAATCTTTTTTCTCTTTATCGGGTGGTTTTGTGAATAATTGAGATAGTGGGTAGAGGGCATTGTGTCAAGGGGTGTTCCCACTCACTAGCTCTGTGCATGACGCCACCATTCATTTGTCTAGTGTGCGTCGAAGCAGGACAGACAATCAAGCATAAAAGGGGGCCAAATGAGTCATTAATTCCTAATCCTTTCTAGTAACTTAAAAACATATTCGCATCATGTTGATGGGTCATTCTTCATTTGCTGTGGCAGTTAGACATATATATATATATATATGACATGGATAGTATTATAACATTATACTTTTACTTTGTTACACGGGTCGATGTTCCTCTTGTTACTTTGCATTAAAACAATATATGAAAGGAAATGCATAGTTTATTATAAGGGCTTGTTAGATTCACTTTAGTGTGGCATGTACAATGTATTTATTGTGTTCATATTATATTGTAAAACACTTTTGCTTCTATTGAAGTGGGATCAAGTGTGATTCCCCCCCCCCCCCCCCCCCAAAAAAAGAAAAATTCTAAATATTTGATAATTATAGATTTTATAACATTATTATTATTATTATTATTATTATTATTATTATTATTATTATTATTATCATTATTAGATTTTTTGATTGTTTATACTCTGAATAACAGTCAACTTTAACAAAACTTGTCTGCTTACATTTTAAAACTGAGCCTTGATTTGATTTAAACAAAATACATAAACATATCAAGCAAGGTTAATATCATAATTCAAAACGAACCTGATGTACTTCAAATTAGTAATACAGAATAAAAGTATGCTTTTCAAAAACGTCATTACTACCTACAGTGAACTAGAGTGGCAGAGAATGCTGGGATAGATGAGGGTAGAAAAGAGCACAGAACTAGGGTTATACGACTCTTGTGTCTCTTCTCCAAGTAATCTGAGGAAGAAATGGAGAGGGAGATCTTGCGATCTATGTTTCATTAATTTAGCATTTTTATCGTTGTGCTCATCTGTCGTGTTGCGTAAATGTTGCGATCAAACTTGGATTAGGTTCTGAAAAAAGCCAGAGTGCATGCAGATCACAGGAATGTGTGTGTTTGTGCACAAGAAAACATTTATCAGCATCCTATGTAGCTAAAAACATTCATGCTAATCTGATGGAAGAAGGCTGATTATACTAAGATTAATATGCTAACGTTTACACACATCACTCAATCTGCCCCTCAAGTTTCCGCCTAAACATCTCAAACCAGCACACTTGATGGGAAAACAAACAGTTTTATGACTAATAATTTTTGTAGCTATAGGCCCAACAAGTTCTCTGCTAAACGCACGCCAGTTTAATTACAATTGTGTGTGCGTGCGAATGATTTTCTAAGTCATATTTATTTTTCAGTCTCGGCAATTCTCTGTAAATTACAATGAAATGTACACCACCTCCAGCAACCCCCCTGCTTAGTTTTCAAATGCTTTCTCTTTTCCAAATTAAAAAAATATATATATATAACGCTATCCACACCTCATATGTTTTAAAAAGCTTCCAATTCATGCTGTCGATAATGCAGAAAGATTCTGCTTAATTAAACTTGTATAGGCAGAGCAAAGCTTAAAGAGAGAGGCGAAATTCACTCATGTCATGCTAGGAAAATGTGCAAGTTATCAAATACAAATTAATTAATGTTTTGAGCCCATGTTCGGAGCAATGAATTGCATTTAGGATATTAAAAAGATAGGAGCTGCTTAGCCGTGCTACGCTAGTGTGTAATTTATTACTGCGAAGTTCAAAAAGCAAAAGAAAACCATGTCACAAACACAGACCGGCTAATGTCGGAATGATTTTTATAATAGCTATACCCTAAAACACTCGTCTCTGCTGAGTTTTAATTAAAAGAGAGATGGAAATATGCACGTGTGAGATGATATACATCGCTCTTTGACATCTGAGGGCAAATGACCCTACTCTCCTCTTCTTCTCATTCTTTCAGCAAATTTACAATTATTCAAATGCTCGTTTCTTAAATTATTTTTAATTTAAAACATATTCCATAGTTTTACCCTTTAACCAAAATTTCAGCTTTGAAAGTAGTCAAATATGATAAACTCTTATCACATGATAATATTATTTTTATTAGCCCAAATGTTTTATTTCTTTATTTATTGTTTTTTTGTTTGTATATGTATATGAAATGTACGACATTTCAGTTTTACTCAATATGTTACTCAATGCATCAATATGTAAAACCTTTTATAGCATAAATACATTTATGTAAAATAATAATAATAATAATAATAATAATTGTTGCAATTAGTTAACATAACTTTAGTGTTTACAATTTTGCATTACAATAACTTTACCAGATTTGATTTTAAAACTCAAATATCCATGTTGTCACTTATTACAACTCCTTTCAAATTTAAGACTAAAATTAAAACTTTAAATTATGAAATGAAAGGGCAGCATGGACGCTTTTTAAAATTGAAACACTGTTTCAAATTTATTCAAGTTACCATGAAAAAATACACATGCACCTTGTCAACACGGTCATATATTTATGATAACATTTATGAAAGTATCAGACAACGAAAGTGTTGATGTACCTACAATAATCTAAAAAGTTGTTTAATTTCAGGCTATATAATTTATTAGATTATAATTTACAAATAAGTAGTATTTTGTAGTTTTATTTTATTGTTTTCTATTAGTTTTTTCTTATTTTTTTTTTTCGACACAGCTGATGCAAATGTAAAATTCATTTCCTAAACCGTAAATAATTTATTTTAGATAATTAATGTATTATTATTAGATAATTGATGTCATTAAGTAGATGATGCTTGTAGCATGCAATACAACAAGAAATATAATAATCGTCAAACATTCCAGGTTGTTTCCCCCCAACGATGGCCTTGTTTTTATTGCAATGAAGGTCACTTTCAGAAACACTGAGTTCTTTAATCAAAGAGGACAAAGCCAGCTTAAGGGTCATGACACATTTTGACCCTTGACCTGACGGGGACCCCTGCTCCTTGTTTGGTCCCTCAAGGGTCAGTTTTTCTTGAACAAAGCCTATATAAACACTAGGCTGTCAGTCACTTAGCATGATAATACATCTCAGTGGTCTTGATGGAAAAGATTTTGACTTCTCTGAGGACATACCAACCTCATAGTCAACTGCAGCGGCCTCAAGGACTCTTATTTACGAGATCTGTCACTAGATCAGCATTGTCATATGTTCAAACCCATATCAAAATGGACATGGAGAAACCTGATCTGAGATCAGCTTTCATACTGTTGTACTGAGAGTGAATGCAGGCCCACAGTCAGAGAAGCACCTGGCTGGGTCAGCGTGAGGTAAAACGAAGCAGCAATGTGTTAGTAATGGGGGCGCGTGCCCTTTGCCAATGACCTGAGACTAGATTTGCATTTCTTTTCACAAAAGGGAAGAGGCATACGTCGAAAAGGTTGGTGTCAGATGTCATGTAAAGTATATATGCATGATGTATAAAGGCTTGTTTTGTGTCTCTGACTTGATATGTTAGTCTAAAATATTATCAAGCAATTTTTGCAGTCAAACTAATGTAAAAAATCAGATTGATATATATTGCACAATATGTTCATTTTTGTTTACATATCTAAATGCTTGTTTATACCAAGTCTGATCTAACAGAATAACAAGAAAATGTCAAATGTTTGGTGTATCAAAACTATACACATAAAGTCAAAAAGCAACATACAAACAGCACATTATCACAGGATAGTGTGTTTAATGTTTTGTAATTGTTGTCAATTGCTAAACTGTTGTATGATATGACCCTAAAACTTGACTTGGTGTGAACAGACATTAAGTGTTTCCACCTTTATTTGTATTTTCATACTATAACACATTTGTTCTGTTATTGAACTTTTATATTAGTTATTTTCTGAACCTCTTCCACTTTTATGTCCCAGAGTTTGATATGGTTTTAGATTTTAAAGACGTTCACATTAAAAATGTTTCAACATTCTTCTTCTTCTTCTTCTTCTTCTTCTTCTTCTTCTTCTTCTATTATTATTATTATTATTATTATTTTGCTACTTTTCAAAAGCCTTCCCTGTATAAGCTTTACCCTTGCCTCAGACCTGATATTTTAATCTTAAACTATGAAATTCAAAGCATTAATAAATACATTATTTAAAGAGAGAGAAAATAAAAGAAACCCTTTCAATATATATGTGAAAATTTTTAATTAAACCATTTATTTTTGTGTCATTTTATGCTGTGACTTTATGCAAAAAAAGGTCAAAGTCACCTTTATTTATATAGCGCTTTAAACAAAATACATTGCGTCAAAGCAACTGAACAACATTCATTAGGAAACAGTGTCAATAATGCAAAAATGATAGTTAAAGGCAGTTCATCATTGGATTCAGTTATGTCATCTCTGTTCAGTTAAATAGTGTCTGTGCATTTATTTGCAATCAAGTCAATGATATCGCTGTAGATGAAGTGTCCCCAACTAAGCAAGCCAGAGGAGACAGCGGCAAGGAACCGAAACTCCATCGGTGACAGAATGGAGAAAAAAACCTTGGGAGAAACCAGGCTCAGTTGGGGGGCCAGTTCTCCTCTGACCAGACGAAACCAGTAGTTCAATTCCAGGCAGCAGCAAAGTCAGATTGTGCAGAAGAATCATCTGTTTCCTGTGGTCTTGTCCTGGTGCTCCTCTGAGACAAGGTCTTTACAGGGGATCTGTATCTGGGGCTCTAGTTTTCCTGGTCTCCACCGTCTTTCAGGGATGTAGAGGTCCTTTCTAGGTGCTGATCCAGCATCTGGTCTGGATACGTACTGGATCCGGGTGACTGCAGTGACCCTCTGATCTGGACACAGACTGGATCTGGTGGCAACGGTGACCTCGGAACAAGAGAGAAACAGACAAATATTAGCGTAGATGCCATTCTTATAATGATGTAGCAAGTACATAGGGTGTTATGGGAAGTGTTTCCGGTTCCGGTTTACCTAATTAATGCAGCCTAAAAATCCTTTAACGGATTTGGATAATCAAAGCATATTAGTATGTTATGTGTATGCCAGGTTAAAGAGATGGGTCTTTAATCTAGATTTAAACTGCAAGAGTGTGTCCGCCTCCCGAACAATGTTAGGTAGGTTATTCCAGAGTTTGGGCGCCAAATAGGAAAAGGATCTGCCGCCTGCAGTTGATTTTGATATTCTAGGTATTATCAAATTGCCTGAGTTTTGAGAACGTAGCGGACGTAGAGGATTATAATGTAAAAGGAGCTCATTCAAATACTGAGGTGCTAAACCATTCAGGGCTTTATAAGTAATAAGCAATATTTTAAAATCTATGCGATGCTTGATAGGGAGCCAGTGCAGTGTTGACAGGACCGGGCTAATATGGTCATACTTCCTGGTTCTAGTAAGAACTCTTGCTGCTGCATTTTGGACTAGCTGTAGTTTGTTTACTAAGCGTGCAGAACAACCACCCAATAAAGCATTACAATAATCTAACCTTGAGGTCATAAATGCATGGATTAACATTTCTGCATTTGACATTGAGAGCATAGGCCGTAATTTAGATATATTTTTGAGATGGAAAAATGCAGTTTTACAAATTAGAAGCTAGAAACGTGGCTTTCTAAGGAAAGATTGCGATCAAATAGCACACCTAGGTTCCTAACTGATGACGAAGAATTGACAGAGCAACCATCAAGTCTTAGACAGTGTTCTAGGTTATTACAAGCAGAGTTTTTAGGTCCTATAATTAACACCTCTGTTTTTTCAGAATTTAGCAGTAAGAAATTACTCGTCATCCAGTTTTTTATATCGACTATGCAATCCATTAGTTTTTCAAATCGGTGTGTTTCACCGGGCTGCGAAGAAATATAGAGCTGAGTATCATCAGCATAACAGTGAAAGCTAACACCATGTTTCCTGATGATATCTCCCAAGGGTAACATATAAAGCGTGAAGAGTAGCGGCCCTAGTACTGAGCCTTGAGGTACTCCATACTGCACTTGTGATCGATAGGATACATCTTCATTCACTGCTACGAACTGATGGCGGTCATATAAGTACGATTTAAACCATGCTAATGCACTTCCACTGATGCCAACAAAGTGTTCAAGTCTATGCAAAAGAATGTTGTGGTCAATTGTGTCAAACGCAGCACTAAGATCCAATAAAACTAATAGAGAGATACACCCACGATCAGATGATAAGAGCAGATCATTTGTAACTCTAAGGAGAGCAGTCTCAGTACTATGATACGGTCTAAATCCTGACTGGAAATCCTCACATATACCATTTTTCTCTAAGAAGGAATATAATTGTGTGGATACCACCTTTTCTAGTATCTTGGACAGAAAAGGGAGATTCGAGATTGGTCTATAATTAACTAGTTCTTTGGGGTCAAGTTGTGGTTTTTTGATGAGAGGCTTAATAACAGCCAGTTTGAAGGTTTTGGGGACATATCCTAATGGCAATGAGGAATTAATAATAGTCAGAAGAGGATCTATGACTTCTGGAAGCACCTCTTTTAGGAGCTTAGATGGTATAGGGTCTAACATACATGTTGTTGGTTTAGATGATTTAACAAGTTTATACAATTCTTCCTCTCCTATGGTAGAGAATGAGTGGAACTGTTCCTCAGGGGGTCTATAGTGCACTGTCTGATGTGATACTGTAGCTGACGGCTGAATGGTTGCAATTTTATCTCTAATAGTATCGATTTTAGAAGTAAAGTAGTTCATAAAGTCATTACTGCTGTGGTGTTGGGAAATGTCAACACTTGTTGAGGCTTTATTTTTCGTTAATTTAGCCACTGTATTGAATAAATACCTGGGGTTATGTTTGTTTTCTTCTAAAAGAGAAGAAAAGTAATCGGATCTAGCAGTTTTTAATGCTTTTCTGTAGGATATGTTACTTTCCCGCCAAGCAATACGAAATACCTCTAGTTTTGTTTTCCTCCAGCTGCGCTCCATTTTTCGGGCTGCTCTCTTTAGGGTGCGAGTATGCTCATTATACCATGGTGTCAAACTGTTTTCCTTAACCTTCCTTAAGAGTAAAGGAGCAACTTTATTTAAAGTGCTAGAAAAGAGAGAGTCCATAGTTTCTGTTACATCATCAAGTTGCTCTGAGGTTTTGGATATGCTAAGGAATTTGGATACATCAGGAAGATAACTTAAAAAGCAGTCTTTTGTGTTAGAAGTGATGGTTCTTCCATACTTGTAACAAGAAGTAGAATTTACAATTTTGGCTATATGAATTTTGCAAAGAACTAAATAATGATAAGAGATATCATCACTTGGCTGAATAATTTTAACACCATCAACATCAATTCCATGTGACAGTATTAAATCTAGAGTATGATTTCGACAATGAGTAGGTCCTGAAACGTGGTCAACATATTATTAAAGTGTATGTATTTAGGATACACAAAATTCAAGCTATGACAGTAACCTTAGTAAAGATTCAATTGTACAATTTGTTTTTACAAAAATCTTCATTTCCATCACAGAATGTTACTAAAACAACACTTAATTTAACACTATAATTTAAGATGTGGTAAAAAATCTCTCTCTCTCTCTCTCTCTCTATATATATATATATATATATATCATCATATTTATTATTTTTTTTAATTTCATTATAAAATGTATATACATATGTACTGTATCATATAAAATAGATTTTATAATGAATAAATTGTTAATAGACAAATTAAATAAAGTGCAATTAAGAGCACAGGGCCAAACTTAGCCATAAATGTCGATCAAATACATAACGAATTAAATACATAAATACATAATCAACACAGTCTTTTAGTATAAAAGCACCTGTATGGACATCACAGTATAATACTCTGTAATCAATGACAAGGTTAAGATCTCATTTTTAAATTCTGTGCAAAATGAGCCTAAAGTGATTATTCTTTTCTTGTCCCAAAGTACAATCTGTTCATTTTTGAATGCTGACGTACAATACGTTAAACTCTTTTTCATTTATCTCCACTTTTTCATCGTTTCTCCTTTACTCTGCCTCACTTTCTCTTCACCCGCACTTGACAACGTCAACGGAACGGTACATCCGTGACTCACCGCGAGTCCACATCCACCATTGTTCATTGTGAATGAACGTCCGTCAGAGGAGAAAAGAAAAGGCTGTGTGGTGAGGATTGGACGAACCGCAAGTTAATTAAGAGTGTGAGAGAAACAGAGGGAGCCGTACACCTCCGTTAAAAAGACGAAACACTCAGATGAGAGGATAATGCATTAATTACTTCTCTCATCGCTACAATGGAGTCTGAGAGTTGAGAGAAGGTCATGGAGTCTTTGGCGTGGAGCACAGCTTTATTACAAGAAAAAGACAAAATGAATGGAGGGTGGAATGGAAACTGGGAGACTGATGCAAAGGTGATGAGAACGAGAAACTATGAAATTAAACCTGCGCCAATTAAAGCATTAGCCCCACAAAAACAAAGCGCGTGTGTGTGCAGTTTTCAGTAACACTTTAAGGTTCCATTAATGTATTAATTAACATGAACAAACAATGAACAATGCATTACTGTATTTATTAATCTTTGTTCATGTTATTTAATGAAAATACAGCTAGTTATTCATTGTTAGTTCATGCTTATTCACAGTGCATTAACTAATGTTAACAAGCACAACTTTTTATTTGAATAATGCATTGAGAAATGTTAAAATTAACATTAAGATGAATAAATGCTGTAGAAGGATTGTTCTTGCTTAGTTCATGTTAACTAAAGTAGTTAACTAACATTAATGGAACCTTATTCTAAAGCGTTGCCCAGTTTTCTAACCTAAAATTCAAAGGGTGATTAAATATTTACTAATTTTACTAATATTTAAGTAAGCTAAATCGGCAACACTTTAGTATCAGGACCAGTACTTACTATTAATTAGTTGGTTATTAGCATGCTTATTTTTAACATATTGGCTGTTGATTAGTACTTATATTCTTCATGAACATAGTCTACATCCCTAATCCTACCCAATACCTAAACCTAACAACTACCTTACTACTGTAACTATTAATAAGCATCAAATTTTGACGTTGAGGCAGAAGTTAATGGTTTCTGAACATCAAGAATTGGACTTTAAAATAAAGTGTGACTGCTAAATCTGATGAAGGCACTAATATTTTATTTACTTTAAAATTGCAAAAAGTAAGCATTTGAGGCAGGTTACTTTTACTTTTGTGGATTCGTGCATGAGTTCTTTGCATTACAACTGCAGTGCTGCTCCAGGTGGGCTCACGAGCAATTTTACTATGACAGAAAAGCTATACATATTTACATTTATTCATTTTAGCTGACGCTTTTATCCAAAGCGACCTACAATTGCTATATATTTCAGTGGTCGCACGCCTCTAGAGCAACTAGGGGTTAAAGTGTCTTGCTCAGGGACACATTGGTGTCTCACAGTGGATTCGAACCTGGGTCTCTCACACCAAAGGCATGTGTCTTATCCACTGCGCCAACGCCACCCCTCATATGGAGCTGGTTTTGTAATGCTAACATAAAAATATAATATAATTTGTATGAATAAAAGTTGTTGATGCTTTACTGGTGGAAACGGCAGTGAATAGTGTGTGTTGGTATGTTTTGGAGTCTTTCGAAAATTAAAGTAGGCGCCTGCTTTTGTAATGCGCATATGTTTTATGCATGCTGTGCAGTTGCGAGAGTATTCCAGGTTGTTAGCAGGTTTTTGGTCAAAAATCCAAAAGCAAATGTCCACTTGTAAATAAAAGTAATAGCTCAAATGATGCAAATAGGGTTTTCCATTAGTTTAAGACCACTAATAATCAGCTTATTTAAAAAATAAATAAATGAGAAGCAGCCCTTTATTTATTTTTTCCAGGGCAAGTTGTATACAGTATTTCTATGTGTAGTTGCTTTTGTACAGAAATCAAAACAATCTGCAAACCGATGGAGTGAGATGGAGTCTCTGTTTTCTCTCCACACTTCTTTCACAGGTCCCGTGAGAGAGGGCCGGGCGGCCGTGAGCAGCGTACAATAACGTAGTAGCGATGAGGCCACCTGATAGGTGGGAGAGGGGGAATATGGCGAGATAATTAACACCGATACCCAACGCAAGACCAACGGAGGCGAAAGGTGGGCTCAGAGATAAAGCGCTCATCAGAGCGCGAAACCACCCCGTGTGCAGATAGTTCCTGGGTAAATAAACGAGACGGAGCGAAAGGGAAGGAGGAAGAGCCAAGGTTAACACAGTCTGAAATAAGGTTACGCCTCCATCAAAGAGCATTCAGATGACATTAAGAATGGGGAGGTGGGGGGCAAGCTATTTTCCAGAGCGTATTAACTTAATGGCCTTGCAGTCGCCTCAGTGATTTGAACACCGCAGCAAAGAATACGCCTTTTTTTTACTAACAACTTCTGTCATTCTTTCTACTTCAGACATTCAAGGCTTTTCTGAAGAGCTAAAAAGTTGAATTTATAGCATGTAATCAAAATTGACCCTGTTTGTTTTCTTAATACACATTTCTGGTCTCATTGTTTTTCCTCTGTGAGCAAATTGCCTTTGTAAACAAATGTAATATCTCAGTTTCTGAAACAAATTTACTTTGGGGATGTCATCAAGCAGTTTTGTTAAATAATTAAATAACACATTAATAATACAATTTTGTGTATTTAAAAAAGTCATTTGGTGCAACCAATCCAGTCACGTGATGCAACCAACATGCACAAACATACAGGAATACACCAAACCAAATAAACAACAAAACAAGAAGTCGTCGTAACGACTCTAGAAGACACCATTTCATTTTACAGGTTGCAAGATGTCATGGGGTACATGACTTATCAGTATAGTTCACTTATCAGTACTATTACCATGTTTACCTTAAACTATATTTAAATCATTTAACAACACTTTACTTAATGTCTTTATGCATAATGCATTATAAAATTTGTAATGCACCTTATGATACATTGTACATTTTTTATGTATAGTTGTAACTACGGTTAATTTACAGTATTATAACACTTTTCATTGTTATATTGTTATGTGTTAATGTATTGATGTAATAATGTATTACAGTGAACATTTTGAATAATTATAATGCATTATACACTTTATAATGCATTACAGATAAAAGCTTTAAGAAAAGTGTTACCGAAATGTTGATGGGTACACCATTACTGTTAATACAATTTAACTGAATATCCTATTTACTGTAATCATAATTTACATTATGGCTTGTGAATGTAGCTTCATTGACGCAAATAACACATTTATAGCACTTACCAAATTATGTAGGCATGTATGAGCAAATGCTAGTGCCTTTCAATAGGAAATCAACTAAGAGGCCTTGATGTTGATCTTCTAAGGTAAGAGGTCATTGACAGAAACAAGTAAGCATTTAATTGTGTATTTGGATTGGAGATGATGATTACCCATCATCCCTTTCTTCTGTTCGTGTGGGGGCCCTGAGATACAAAGCTGATATACTCTTGGGTTTGGAGATAAAGATGGCTTCTACACCACATCCCACACAGACCTGGCACAAGGGAGATGGTTCAGATCCATTGGAACCAAAATGGAGGAAGCAATCTTATCATACTGCTGCAGAGATTAAACATTTCAACGCACCTCCATTTTGAAGGCAGTGTTGGCTCCCTCCTCGCCTGGGCGGACATGGAGATTGGTGCGGCATGGTTATTATTGATTCTGCAGTGCGCAGCATTGCGATAAGAAGGTTAACTACACCTAAGCACCCCGACAACCATTTCCACTTCGATGTTTAGCATTTGTGTATAGAAACTTGATATTGTTAAGATGTAGATTTTCGATAGCAACCATCATCCTTCTTCGCATCCTGTGAGAGTGTGCATTCGGGGATTTTGCCAATCGATGTTTCCGTGATAAGCAAATTCTGGTTTCCTCATACGTCAAAATGTGCAACTTTCTTGCTAGGGACGCACCGAGTTGGTCTTCGCACGTATCTTTGTGTGTCTGGTGAAGCTTTTGGCCTGCTTTGGTGAGGATGTTTTGGTTTGTGTGTTTGTGTGTAAGTGAAGTCTGGTAGAAGCGTTTTTATCTAAGATGCTCCATTTGATACCCATCAGGCAGGCTGTTCCATCAGCTCACATTCCTCCAGTTTGAATTCTCGAGTGTGTGTCTTTGCGTGATTGTGTGTCTGCTTGACCTGTGGCTTGATATCAGATATGTCTCTCTCTCGTTTGCACACTAGAGTTTTCTCTTATCACCTTCTCAGTAGCTTTCCTCTTTTTCTTCAGAAGAGTAAAGAACAAACATAAAGCTGTCAACTCAAATACACACTCTCAAACAGCTGATGAACCTTCACAAACAGCTGAGAAGATTTATACGAGGTTGAATCAACTACATTTTGTGTCTTGGGGAGTGACTTAGTTTTGTCAAAAAGGTGACTAGATGTTAAAAAGTGCAGTAGTCCAGTATCAGTGAATGTAATTAATTATTCCTCAATACAAATTCAGCTTTACTTAGCATTGAGACTCTTAGCTCGAAAAAATGCTATTTTTATTTTTTTATTTTTGTTAATGAAAATGAGGCACAGACTTCTGTTTAGTAGGTTAAACTATTCTTAATATTTGCAGTATTTTCCATAAGTATTTTTATGGACAAAAAAAAAAATAATACAAATATTTATACATATTCATAGTCCTTAATATGTCCTTAATTTTAATTTTAATTTGTAGAACAGAGTCTCAATCTATTAGCACACTTATATAGCATGTAAATACATGCAGTATATAATATTTATAGATAATATTTAATAAAGCAAAATACATATCGTATTAAAATATTTAAGTTGGACATTTTAGAATAGGGAACACTTATTCACTATTAACTACCAATTTTCCCTCAATAAATTCCTAATTTGCTGCTTATTAATAGTTAGTAATACAGTTGTTATGTTTAGGTATTGGGAAGGTTTAGGGATGTAGAATATGGTCTTGTAGAATATGCCATTAATATGTGCTTAATTAGTACTAATACACATGATAGACGAGCATGATGCTAAAAATGGTTCAATTGATTGAGGGAATGCATGAACATAAAAGGAAATTATTAAATACAATGCAAGTGGCTTTTGATAAAATCTGCCAAATGCATGTCTAAATCTAAATCTAGTTTCAAGAACGAGGCCTGTTGAATCAGATTAAATATGGTGTCTTTGCTTCAGATAAGATTTCTATGGTCTACAGTTTAGTTTATTTACTTAGCCTATTAAATAATAATAATAATAATAATAATAATAATAAAACATATTTAGTTTTAATATCCTTGATGTTTTTTTTTTTTGTTTTTTTTTTGTCAGTAGTTTCAACTGAAGTTACAAAATCATTCAGTCTCTATCCCCCAACTACCCCCCCCCCCCTCAAAAAAGTAATCTTATGGCACACCTACTTCAAAACAACTTCACAACTCCAAAGCGAACTGGAGAGGTTGCCTTGCTCTGCTGCATTTCATTTCTCAGTCAAGATCAGTCCGGCCCTGAATGTATTCCTATCCGATAAAAACAAATTAATTTATCAAACTGTCCTAAAATAAATGCAGTTGTCATGGTGGCGGTGACGAGCTTTGGCGAGCGGTGATGTGGGATTTATTAAAAGCAGAGTTGGCGTCCCCACGCTCCCTCGCCTGCATTCATCTTACTGACGCAGGCATTATGACTGAGATGATAATCATAACTCTCCTGGCTTTATTGCGCTTTCCTGCAGTGTGGGCAGCGGTGTACCGACCAGGTGTGCCGAACTCAAAGAAATAATGTCTTTGTTCCTAGATATGTAAATTAATTTATTTCAGGCCACGTGGTGATTCATCATCACAACCAATGTGTCCTTTCAGAGATGGATCCTATTAGATTAAAATGATTATTCATAGAAAATAAGAGGATGAGAAAATATGGATTGAACCTATATCTGCTCAAACGCAGAAGGGTTTGGATAACATACATGGAGTTTGACATTGATTCAGTAGTTTTCTTCAAGAATGATCATCGTTACTAGTTTGTTGACCTTCTTGTTAAACATTAATGTGACACCAGATATTAATCTCAAAAAAGAAATATTGCACCAGTTAAGAGCAATGTTTCTATGCTAACAGAAAGCACATTCCTGTAAGTATTGGTATAGAACAGAAAATTAATAACTGTCATGTACTCTATCGTCTATAGTTATCGCGGTTTTCCCGACAGTGAAAACTCTAAAAATGGCATAAAGCACCATAAAAGCATACTAAATTTGATCAAAATTGAAATTATTTATTCTATAATATCTAGATTCACAACAACACACAGTCAGTCATAACATGCCACTCTCAATCACGACAATAGAGTCTGACGTCAGGTTTTCATATGCATTTACATACCAATTTTAGCACTGATGCTAAAAAATGCTATACTAAAACAAAGATGCGAAGAAAAGTAAAAAAAAAAAAAAAAAAAATGAAACACAATAAATTCCTAATGACATCCATGTGACTGTCTCAACAAATCAATTCAGTTAAATCAGAAAAGAAAACATGTTGCTCTGGTCTTTCTGTAATGTCATCGAAAGGTCATCAAAATGACTATTGTTTCCCTCTAGAACTGTCTGATGCTGGCTCTCACTAACAGCCTCAGTGGCTACAACTTTAATGGCCATTTTATTTGGCACTAATTTGCTCCAGAAGTGACCATTTTATTACTTTGAACATGGGATAGACATTTTTAGGGGGGATTTCCAGACTTTTAGCAGGAATTCAGTTTGCAACTTGGATTGAATCATACAGTAGATCATTTTTATAAGGGTGAGTAATGAGGTGAGCAAATGATTACATTTTTCTTTTGGGGTTAGCTATAAATTTGAAAGAACATTGTGAGGCTCTGAAGTATGTTTTTTATTTGTATTTTTACCTATGATGATTTAATGTTTGTCACGCTACTGTATGATTATCATATGCATACAGTATGGTGCTCCATGCTATATTTGTATTTTTACCTAAACATAAATAATATAGTTACATTCCAATAGAGGTTGTCTGTCGTTGTTGACAACTGGAAGTGTGTGTGTTGTGCGTGTCAGACCCAGATCAACTTTCTGCTCGGAAACATGGGTAAACATCTGTGCTTCTGTCTGTGTACAGGTATATGGGATTTGTTTCCCTTTAACACAACCGGATATCAGTCCCAGATGTGGAAGGGACTAAAATGTAAACTCACAAATGCATACCTACACTTCCATCAGAGTGTATTTTTTTTTGTGTGTGTATGTTTACGTTTCAAGGATGTCGGCAAATAAATTGAATTTCCCATAATTTCTTTGTAAGCAGAAGCAAATATAAAAGATCCTACATGCACATTCACCGACCCTACAGTAATAACTTATTTTCATAACACTAATGGCATAAACCCACCTGACACTGTAATATATAATGCAGTTTCATGACTATGTCTTAGAATACATACTGTAAGTACACTTAAAAAGTGCAATTTGTAATAAAGTACATTTTAAATCATCACGATTTAATGTTTTTGTTATGCTTTGAAGCACACTTATTTTAGTAAGTGTGGACTAACATACTAACACAGTGCACTTGATTAATTTTATAATTTATTAATTTATAATTTTAACTGTAGTATTATTCAGCATTTAATTGAAATTCTTTTAACTAAAGTACCTTGAAATAAAGTGTAACTTCATATTTACAAAGATATTTAAGTAGTTGAAATACAATTTTTTTAAGTTTACCATAAATAATTGAGTATATTTAACAGTACAATTTAACCATATTACTAAAACAGTAGAGTCATGAAATTAGTTCAAGTCAAAAGTTCATCTAAATGTATTTAATATAAATGTAAATTTGAATCCATTGTCAGCGGTTATTACAATTTGCATTCATTTAAGTGTACCAAAACATTCCACTGAGTTCACACTTAAGTGTGTTCTTTTGAAGTATATTATTTATAAGAAGTAATCAGCATCTGGCATTGCAAACGTGCAAGTGTGTGTAACAGTGTGAGAAAGGTTTCAGTAGTACATGTAGTCAATGCTAATATAATGCGTGTGTGTAGGAGTGCACGTTGAAGGTGGGGGAAAGAAAACGTGTTAAAAGTGCAAGATCTTCTGATCTTTAGTAATTATAAGAGGCAATGAGTTTAATTCATTAACGCAAAATCATCCTCTTTCGTTTATTTCGGACCCTTTTGTTTCACTGTCCTCTGAGACGCCCATCCATACCCCTTTTCGTTCCTATTCTTACTTGTTTTTGACGTTAAACTGAAATGAGTATGATCGTTATCTGTGGCCTAATTGCGAGCTAATTATGAGTAGGAATTCTCACATGGCTCAGGCAAAGGCAGCAAGTCCAGAAGTGAAAAATGTGTGTAGTTTTGTGAAGTTTGTGCATGAATGTGTGCATCTTTGAGTAGGTGAAAGAGATAATAACACATGCGAAATGCTAGAAGCTAATGCTAACACATAAACGGAAATGCTAGTTATGTGTCAGAATGCAATGTCTAATGAAATGGAAGTATGTATTCTTTTTGCTGTCGCATGGGATGCTGTAGTGTCCACGTTGATAGCATCAGATAGCACTACGATGATATTTTAATGTTTGTCATCAAACTGTATGATTATCATATGCATACGGTATGGTCCTCCAAAAAGGTATAAAGAATACCATGAAACCATTGCGGTAATTTAAAAATAAACATAGTAATCAAATGATATTAAGGCTTAAGCAAATTAAGAATCTGGTTTATATATTCTACAAATTCTGATGTTTAACTTTATATACTTAAATAAAAATTCTGGCAATTTGTACACTTGTACAGACTTGTCCCGGGCACATTTTAACCTGGAATTAAAAGACTAATAAACACTGTGTTATATTTTGCATACATTGAACCTGTTTTAGGACCATTATTCACATTATTATTATATATTTGTTTTATGATGACGATGATTCAGATTGTTTTGATTGTTTATTTATTGCATAACACTCTTTGGTGTGGCTCTTTTCATGCTCTTTTTGTCCCTCTGTTTTTCCGCAGTGGGTTGGAAACCGGAGTTTCAGTCGTTTACTTTCCAGCTCTACTTTCTCTTTCTGTTGCTTCTTTTCTTCTGTGTTTCTCTCTCTCTTTCTCTCTCTGCCGTTCTCACCCTTCTTTGTCCTTTTCACTCTAAATTTCCCCTCGCTGTCTGGAGGCGTGCGTGTGTGTATGGGAGACAGGTCTTTGGTAACGGTTACATAAAAGCCTCGGCTTGGCAGCGCTTTTTCGGCGTGTGACAGCAGTTGCAGCACGTTATATATCTGACAGGTGCACAGCAGGTGAGAGTCGCCGTGGAAAGAGTGTAACCAGGGGTGGACAGGAAGTTTAGGGATGACCACAGCTCCTGGCTAGGAGCAGACAGGGCTAAACCACATGCGTTTGAGGACATGTTTTTTTTGTGGGAGGCCCAGGCTTGCTTTATGTGCTGGACAGAGCAAACCACACCCAGCACTTCTGCACCATCTGTGGGCAGAGCTCTGTGCCTAAACCCCCCAGACTCAGTGTGGTGGAACGGTGGTACAACCGACTATATGTGCGTATGTGCCTTTATCAGAGCCTCACCTCTTGTAGCAGTTGCAAAAACACCCACACTTAACTTTTTAACCCAACACCTGCTCAAGTATTTTTTTCCCCTTTCTGTTGTTAGTATATTAAGCTGATATCACTATAAATTGTCTTAAATATATACAATATATATTGTTCCAGTTTCTGCTGCTGATTTTTAATAATGCCATACAACAATATTAAGCTGTGACTGTTTACAATATAAGGTGGTTTATATCAATGTCCAATCCATGTCTACCAGCTTATTATTTTTTTTTTTATACATGTTGGTTTCATATTTTAGTAGTGCAACCATCAGACACCTTGAATACATGTGCATGTGTTTTTTGAAACTCCATCTCATTTTCTCCTCCAACTTTAAAATCATCAAACATCGTTGTTTTACCTTTTTTGGTAAAAGGTATTTGACTTTTTACGCATGTTCGCTTCGTAAACAATGGGTTGATACTTCTGCCTACATCTTGCTTGACCTTTCTAACATTACGGAATCAAGACGCACATGTGCATCGCAGAGCTAATTTTAGCTGAGCATTTGTAGTTAATAAGTGTCTAAATATATATATATATATATATGAGAAAATGACAAATCGTTTCGCTAGATTAGGCCCTTATTCCTCAGCTGGGATGGTGTAAAGCTCTTTGAAGCTGCAATGAAACTGCATTTTTGAAATCATTGAAATCGTTGGCCACCATTGACTTCCACTATATGAACAAAAGTCCTGGATTGTTTTTCTCAAAAAATGTAATTTCTTTGTGACTGAAGAAAAGAAATCTTGCTAGTTTAAACCTCAAGAAGCTGTGAAAGAATTCTGTGTTCGTGGTGACATTTGACTTTAACTTGTTGCTTGTTCTTGAATGGTTTAAAATCGCTTGAATATTCAAATTGGCAAGGTATATAGGTATAAGCCATATTTAGTGTACATATATAGTGTACAGATGTTTTGTATCTTAAATACATTTAGAAGAATATGCTTAAAATAAAAAATGTTAATAAACATCCGGAAGCGTAGGATTAGTTGCATTGCATATATTCCATGACTTTTTGTCCTGATGATGTAGATAAAATATACCTGTTTTAAATATTTCACACATACACTTATACACCCACACACCCTTGGTTGATTTGCTGCTAATAGCAGTGAGATCTTTTAGGGTGCTTTGCTTTTGTGTATTTGTCCGTTCAGGAGCAAGAAGACAAAAATAGAACTCCATTCTGGGCTTGTGCATTGTCGGAGACACATCTCCAAAACTTTCATTTAAAATCTCTTTTGCATCATCTTGCGCTTGAACAGAAAAATACATAAAAAATTATGCCAAAATACCTATCTTGTTGAGTATCCTCGAACGTAAAAACTTGAAAAAGATGTGTATCATTATATTGTGTCTTTAAGTGATGGTGCCTAATTTACTAGCTGCTGTCGTTGTCCTTAATGTTAATCCAAGGAAAAAAAAGAGATCACTCACTGCTTTTTTGTATCTTTAACAAAGACTATGCAATTTTACTTTTGTTCATTCAATTTCTGTACTAGAACACCAGCAAACTTGAAAAAAAAAATGTAGCATTGTTTAATTTATATCTTTATTCTATTTATTTTTTGCTAGGCTTACTGTATTTACACAATTTCAAATAGGTGCCCATGGGTACAGCCTGCACCGGGGCCCTGCATACCCCAACTATGGCCCTGATTATATATTTTAGTGCCATTAAAGCACAGTCATGTAGGTCTGCAGGGATCCTCTGTTATTTATTTTTTTTTTTTTTTATTATTATTATTTTTTTCCTTTATGTTGGATGCACTATGACTTTGTCAGAAAACTTGAATGCAAAATGACTGACAGGAAGAGAGTGAAGAGGCTGCTCTCTGACATTGTCAGGGGTGATGTATCGGGACATTTTCAATGATATCACTTAATAAAGACAGTTTGTGTACTGTTTAAAAAAATAAAAATAAAATATGGTCCCTAATGCTTATTTAAAATAGCGTTTCTAATGCATTAAAAGGTTTAACTTCTTAACCTTTCAAAGTATGCTATAGCTATCTATATGCATCTAGATGGCTTTCAAGCTAACAGACAAAGGTTAAATGCCACTAAACTCCTATTTTAATTTCATGGGGGTCTTTTAAACATCCGTATATAAAGGCTAGCCTTACTGTTTTTGAATGCATAGTGGCTTTGCCATTTACTGTAATGTGTTTTTCTTACAGATGATTTTGTGTATCATTTCCTGGTGGCAGACATATGATGTGGTAAAGGACTTCCTGAGACCACATGTGTACGCTTTGTACTCTGAGTGGCGTACTTTCCGTGTAAGAGTTCTAGACAAACTACGATTTTGTTGCATTTTGATGAGGCCTAATTTGACCTTGTACAATCATCAAAATGTCAGCATCAAAAGAACCGGTGGCCAATTGCGCTGACAGTCCCTGCTGGAAACTTTGAGGCAGCATTGCCTCCCCGAGCTGTGTTTCTTCGTATTAAAGGAATGCTTAATTCTTAGAGAGTATCTTTGATTTTTCAGGTTTTGACATGTGAGAATATATAGATGGGGTTATTGCTCATTTAGGGAGACTGAGAGGTCAAATTAGCAGAAAAGTGAATACTGAAAATTCTTCGAATCTTTCTCATTCTGACTGGCTCAGGTTGAAAATGGCAGATCATTCAAAGAGCGTGAGAATGTTCAACCTTTTTTTTTTTGAGTGTTTTTACCTTTTTACTGAGAAAAGCTGTTATTGTTCCTTCCCATGGTTCCATTTTTTTTATCTTGTAAAACTATTATTTACACAACTCTTTTTATACCTTTGGCTCCTTCTTAAGTCAGTGAGTATTCTTAGATTTATTGAAAACTGGATAAAGCAGTCATAAAACTAAAGCTGTGGTTGTCATCCCAGCTGGCAGCATGATAGGAAGATGATTAGTATCGAATTGAGTGTGGCAGATATAATATGAATAAAGCGAAAAAGTAGAAAGTGCACTGTACATGTTGTATTTTATTACTTTCTCTGTGTGTAAAGGAACTGTCAAATGGATTCCTCTGTACAAAGCATTTTAATGTATGGTTAGACTCATCATAATTCTGAGATAAAAGGTAAGTTACCTTAGATATTTAGTATTTAATTTTTGATTTTTAATTTAATTAAATTTTTAGTCTTTCTCAAGTAATGTTTCCACTTGTGCCTGAACTTTTATTTTAAAATGTATTCTAAAGTTACAGTTGCAATGTGCGGGATGTATTTTGAATTTAATTGTTTTGAAATCAATGTGAAAATACTTGGTTAGAAATGGCAGAAATTATTATTAGTTAAAAGTCATGATTTTATGACTAAAAGCAAAAAGCAAAAAAAAAAAAAGCAAAAAAAACAAAGAAAAGTCTTTTCCTCACAACTAAACATATAGGTATAAGCCATATTTAGTGTACATATATAGTGTACAGATGTTTTGTATCTTAAATACATTTAGAAGAATATGCTTAAAATAAAAAATGTTAATAAACATCCGGAAGCGTAGGATTAGTTGCATTGCATATATTCCATGACTTCTCGTCCTGATGATGTAGATAAAATATACCTGTTTTAAATATTTCACACATACACTTATACACCCACACACCCTTGGTTGATTTGCTGCTAATAGCAGTGAGATCTTTTAGGGTGCTTTGCTCAATCGCAGGAAGTCATTGTTGACCTAGTTTAGCGACATTGGTAAGACGGCACTGCAGGCAACAGCCTTATAACCCATTGTGCATCACTAATTATGTGCTTGTGTTTATATATATATATATATATATATATATATATATATATATATATATATATATATATATATATATATATATATATATATAAGGAGATGGTAACAATGTTACACTAAAAAAAAAAAAAAAAAAAAAAAACACTTTACATTTCTAAAGTAAAAAATAGCATAGCATTTCATTTTAAATTAAAAATAAGAATAAAAAAATTCAAACCACAATTAAAAACACACACACACAAATATCTCAAGGCCTTCTAGAGCAAGAAGTTTTTTTTTTTTTTTGGTCACAAAGAAGCTAGTGAAGCGCATATATTCATACAGCATACACATCAACGTGGTTACTCACACAACCACACACATACTGCTTCAATGAGGAAGTAGCAATACATTGTCCTGCCATAATTTTACACCTCTGAATAATTACAACATAGACTTTTTGCAGTGTAATATGTCCCTTTATATATATATATATATATATATATATATATATATATATATATATATATATATATATATATATACACACACACACTAGGGGTGGCACGGTTCAACTTTTTCACGGTTCGGTTTGTTTCAAGGTTTTAGAGTCACGGTTTTCGGTACAGTTCGGTATGTGCTTATGGAAAAACTATACTTTCTAATAAAAAAAAGACGAATATTCTGTCCAACTACAAACAACAGCACAAATAAATACAATAAAGGATACAAACAATAAACAGTGATTTTCAGTTTTTTTTTTTTTAGGTTTTTTTTTTTTCTTTTTTTTGGCAGGTCTAGCATAAGTTTTTAGGTACAGAAATTGAATAAAGTAATCAATTGTAAAACAGCATTGCATATTGGACTGTATAAATTAAAGATGATTCTTTATTAAAGTTATAAAAGCTTTTTAATCAAGAGCAGTGAGTGATTTCTTTGTTGTTGCTGTTCCATTAATATAAAGATATATTCCATTAAGATATAAAGGTGTTCTGTCGATTTGTCCTACGCTGTCAGATTTTCCCACCTTCCACTAAAACAGTGGGTAGTACAATTCGACAACGAAAAATGGTACTGTAAAGTTATGGTTTATTAACGTCTACACCTACCAGCACCCTAAACCTACAGTACCCTTACAGTACTGCAAATACAGTAATTGTGTTATATTCGCGGTTGTAGCTAGAAGGGATACAGCTACAGGAAACCAACAATAAATATTATTTTCTACCAATTAGATTGCGTTTTTGTTAAAGTTTACACCTACCCTAACCCTAAACCTACCCTTACAGTAATGCAGATACATTAAATATCGTTGTTTAGCATGAGATGCGATGTTGATGTGCGCATGCGCAGTACTGTATGCTATGGCTGCTGTGGGATACTTACCCAAATTTTGACATTTGACATTTTGACATAATTTTTGTGTGAATTTGTCCATTTAAACACAATACTTCAGAGAGAGCTTATATTTATTATACTTCTCACTGCGCGCTAAAGCTCGCGTCCTTTGGCTCTTAAATGTTTAAACTGACAAAGCTTAAATGAGTTTAGTTTAAATACATATTAACGGGTGCCGTTCAGGTCTCATCTGTGTGCACCGGCTATCAGCACCCGATTGATGACGGAATAAATGACTGCTCATATTCCAGCATACTGTATTCTCATTGATCAAGAGTGAATGGTTTGTCCATGTTTTTTTTCCCCCTCATCGCTATTATTGTAATGTCTGGGAATCCAGAATGCGCATCCATCAACAGAAACATATATTAGTTGAACCCAGTTTGTTTTACGTGCTATCTATAGCAAGCCATATTACAGGTGCTTTGTCAGATTTAAGTTGAACCGCGGTCCCAGCGCGTGCCGAACCGGGTGGGGTGAACCAAACGGTTCGGTTTTTTTTCAGCGAACCCTGCCACCCCTAATACACACACACACACACCCACACACACACACTTGATGTCAAGGCATCAAGAGCCACCACACACAGATGTGTCAAAGAATTTGCTGAACCACAGACAACATCAGATGCGTCTTACCTGGGCTAAGGAGAAGAACTGGACTGTTGCCACTGGTCTAAAGTCCACTTTTCAGATGAGAGCAAGTTTCATATTTCATTTGGAAACCAAGGTCCTAGAGTCTGGAAGGGTGGAGAAGCTTATGGCCCAAGTTGCTTGAATTCCATTGTTAAGTTTCCACAGTCTGTGATGATTTAGGGTGCAATAACATCTGCTGGTGTTGGTCCATTGTGTTTTTTGAAAACCAAAGTCACTGCACCAGTTTACCAAGAAATTCTGGAGCACTTCATGCTTCCTTCTGCTGACCAGCTTTTTGAAGATGCTGATTTCATTTTCCAGCAGGATTTGGCACCTGCCCACACTGCCAAAAGCACTAAAAGTTGGTTAAATGACCATGGTGTTGTTGTGCTTGACTAGCCAGCAAACTCACCAGACCTGAACCCCATAGAAAATCTATGGGGTATTGTCAAGAGGAAAATGAGAAACAAGAGACCAAACAATGCAGATGAGCTGCAGGCCACTGTCAAAGAATCCTGGGCTTCCATACCACCTCAGCAGTGCCACAAACTGATCACCTCCATGCCACGCCGAATTGAGACGGCAATTAAAGCAAAAGGAGCCCCTACCAAGTATTGAGTACATGTACAGTAAATTAACATACTTAAAAAAAAAAGTATTTGTCTTATGAAGTATTCTAATTTGTTTAGAAAGTTAATTTGTGGGTTTTTGTTAAATGTGAGCCAAAATCATCACAATTAAAATAACCAAAGACTTTAACAATTACAGTCTGTCTGCACTGATTTTTTTTTTTTAATACACGAGTTTCACAATTTGAGTTGAATTACTTAAATGAACTTTTCCACGACATATTTACCAAGGGTGCTGATATTTTTGGCAACAACTGTATGACTAGAGCTTGCCGTAGCAGTGTGGCTTGCTTTAGAAATTCTCCACCATCCCCAGCTCCACCTGTATAGATCAGCTATGAGGGGGGTTATTTCATGGGTTATATTTGCAGAAGCAATATTCTTATGTGTGTGTGTGTGTGTTCACTGCTCTGTGTGTGTGCACTTTGGATGGGTTAAATGCAGAGCACGAATTCTGAGTATGGGTCACCATACTTGGTTGAATGTCACATCACTAAAAAAAAAAAATATAATAATTTAGTTTCTGCTTCTAAATCCTTAGAGTAGCCCCAAGATTGTTCCAACCCTGTGATTGTTTTCTTCTGTGGAAATAAAATAAAAATACAAATAAAAAAGATACATTTTTGAAGAATGTGTGTAACCAACAAAAGAAAGAAACTTATACAGGTTTGGAACAACAAGAGGGTGAGAAATTATGACATTATTTTTGGGTGAACTATCCCTTTAACCTTAATTTTTTGAATTATAACTATGGATATAACCATAAATGCATGTCACATTTTTTTTTTGGAGCTGACAGCCATGATTACTTATGGAAATGGGCTGCACGAATATTCATCAAAAATGATCTTTTTGTGTTCCACAGGAAAAAGAAAAGCAACAACAGGCGAGTTTGGAGCGACACATGATAGCGAGTAAATCTCTTTCATTTGGTGATATCCAAATGTGTGTGCTGCCATTTGGTGAGTGAGGTGGTCACCCTACCCCACCCAACCCAGAACCTCTCCTCTCCTCTCTGAAGTCCTGTCAGTCAGAGGAGGATCTCAGGTGCGCGCTGGTGTCGCCATATCCCACAGGTGAGATGAGATCACTGCTTTCTCCACTCAGGCATTGCGACTGACCCCAGCGCTCAGTGATCCCCCAACACACACACACACACAGAGTTGCTATCAGGGTATGTGTTAAGATGCCTCACCCCCTCCCTGCCCCACCGGGCTGCACTCTTCGCTGCTCTTTGTCCCCGTAAATGAGCGAGAGAAACTCGAGAAACTTCCATCCGTCCTCTCTGCTCTTTCTTTTCTCTCTATGGCAGAATCTGTCCCTCTATCAGGATCTGTTTTCTATTGACCTTTTAATTCACTTTTATTCTCCTGCCCTGTTATTTAAAGCCTTTCAGCTTCAGGATTAGAAGGTTTCAGCATTTCTTTCTCAGTTTCTAATTTGACATTTAGTCAAGACTGTGTGGAGTATTGCACATAAATGCATTATAGAAAAGTACTGTTTTTTTGTCACTAAGGATGTTTGATCAATGTTATCAAGTCGAAATGTTGTGTATAATTTAAATATGCTTTGAAAAAGTATTTTATATATATATTTTTAATAATAACAGAGCCTTTATATAAGGTTAAAATATAGTTCAGATATATATATTTTTTTCTTTTCATGTCTTTCATCATATTTGACCAATTCCTTAGCAATATAGAGAAAGTTTCATAAAGGTTGTTTGATCAATGCTATCAAGTCGAAATGTTGTTTATAATTGGCTCTACTAATATTTGGTTTAACCTACACTTTAAAAAAAAAATATATATATATATATAAAATATGATAATGACAGAGCATTGATATTAGGTTAAAACACATTTAAGATATATTTAATTCATTCATTCATTTATTAATTCAGAATTATATTATACAAGTTCCTTTGCAATGCTCATGAGGAATGATAAACTTTTTTTGATATGAGGTCATAAAATCTGCTATATACTATAAAATATAATTGTCAAAATGCAGTGTAAAATGGTTTTAGAAGGAGATGATCAGGTCTGATCAAAGGTTTAATTATTGTATGTTAGGCACCCACTTTCATTTTATATACTGCACTTCTGGTTTCTGGATTATCTTTTTAACCTAAGCAGTCTTCATTTTTATTTCAAGTATCGAAATACTTGCTCCAGTTATCTGACAGGATCTCAGCCACTGTTTATATCTGTCAAGTGTGGAAGCCCACTCTAACCAGACTCTTTATATCATGAAAGTCTCAAATACAGATAAACGTTTCACCAAATTTAAATATTTATCAGAACACCAAGAAAGTGCTGCCAAATTGTAATCCTTTTATTTTTAATTGTTGATTTTATATAAAAAATCTAATATGCATAAACCATAGCAGTCACTATTTTAAAAAAACCAAGCAGTCACTATTTAAAATGCTTACTAAATGTAAGCTTAAAAAAAGCTGTATTAAAACAAATCAAAAGCCATGTTAAACTCGTAAAGATAAAAGAATTAAGTTCTTATCCTCAAAGGCCCTGATGAGGCATTTCACTAAGTCATCAAAGTCAGAAGGTTTCCAAATTTAACTCTATTTAATATTTCTAAATAAACTTGACATAAATGTTCGCAGCCTTCCTGTTGCAGCGATTCGATAGCTGCAGATTGTCTGATACAACCTAATGCACACACACGCAGACATGTACGCACTCAAAGGTTGGTTTCAATTGATGGAAAATAGAGTGATAATGATCAGAGGAGCTTTTGGGGTAGCGATGAGAGATATGACATGTGGTCAGGCATTTCTCAGGGCACTTTTGCTCACATGCAGCAAAACAATGACACGAACGTCACCAGTTAACCTGATGCTCGAGACAAGCTTATTAAATAGTCAATAAAAAATATTAATAAAACTGAAAATAATTTGTAAAAGCACACGCAAGAACAGCTGAGAATCCAGTGCCGTAAATGAAAGTTTAATTATTAGGTCTGACTCAGCTCTGTAACTAAAAAAAAGAAAAAAAAAAAAAAAATCATACTGTTGTTGTAGGCTGATAAGCCGAATGTTTCATCATCGTAGGCCGTACCCACACGGAACATTTCGCCCAATACGCAGCAAAAATTTTTGCGTTGTAACCTGTTTAATGTGACACGCAAATACAATCCAACAAATCCGGTAAATGTTTGCTTTACTATTCCGAAAACATCCCACGTATGCGAGCGTGTGTGAATGTGTACATGTTTTTGATAGGTGGTTCTAGCCTGACCCTGTTTAATTAATGGGTAAGAATCCCTGTCGTTTAAGCAGTAGCTCGTTAAAAGAGCATTCACCCCTCTGAAAGACAAGTCTGATTAATCCCAACTAATCCGTAGGATGACAATATCACCCCCACCCCATTTTCTCTCTCTTTCTCTCTAACTCGCTTTCCTTCCATTTGTCATTAGTGACAAATATGATTGTTTTACTATAGCGATTTTAATCCTAGTACCATCAAGATCCAGTGTGTGTGTGTCTGTGCACATAATACAATGTAGATTGTTTTTCAGACTAAAAAGGTTTAACTTCAAAGGCCTTGATGAGACATTTCACTTTGAAGTAAGCAATCAAAGTGAGACGGTTTTTGAAATTTGACCGTATTTAATTTCCAAATAAACTTTTAATTTACTTTAAAATAAAATGTTCACAGCCTTCCTGTTGCGTAAATTTTCATACCCAGTTCAATTTCACATACTAGCAATTTTTGTTGACTATATATATATTTATAAAATATAAAAATCTATAGTAATTTGACTTGTGTAATATTGCTATTTGTATTACCAATATATTACACATTTGTGACATTACTATATATTACTATAGATTTTTATATTTGACATTTGTAATAAATTACTATTTTTTATAATATTTGTAACATGCAATATACTAATAATGATTTTAGTGATTAAGTGATTTAATTAGAGCGATTTTAATCATTGTCCCAACAAAATCAATAGATATGTTTATTAACACTACTGCATCACTACTACATTCTGCATTTTTTATTATTATATATATATTTTTTTTAATTAGTACCCTAAATGTAATGACAAATATGGTAATTAGTGTTATAAGTGATTTTAGTAATGGTCCCAAAGTAAAATCCCCTCCAAAACAATTCAATCCACAGTGTATGTATATGTCGAATATAATAATTTGTTAGTTTGCTAGGGATTATATATATATATATATACGTGTGTGTGTGTGTATTAGATACATACCTGCTTGAGTTTCCCATTACTAGCATATTATGATTTTTTTCTGAAATAGTAACTTTTTTTAAATGTAAGTGCACATTTGTAACTAATGTTTAAGTGAAAATGCACTTACAACCTAAATTGTAATTGGATAAACAAACTATAAATGTAATGCTGACACTTAATCAAATGTATTCTTTGAAGATTCGCTCAGGAGGGCGGGTTGTTGAAGTGTGCCACAACGGAAAATGCACTACCCGTGTCTTCAAACAGACTTTAGTGCGCTGGCAGATTCAACTGATGTGCAGTTTCCTTTTAAACTTTCTTTTATAAAGTATGCGACAAAAAGTAAAGCATATATTGTGGTTGTTGTGTCTGAGTTCACAGAAAAAAAAAAATTGCTTTACTTACCTTACGATTAATCTTTTTTTGGACATGAGAGGTTTGTTATCTACAAATACATTTAGTTTCCTGTGTACCTAAATAGAACGGCTGGCAGGGTGTGTGATTTTTGTTGATTCTGCTTGTTTTTTTGTCTTTTGATAACTTTAGATTTTAAGAAGTTTGTTTGTTTTTTTTTTTTAAGCGAGGTGGATGAAGAAAAAGTTTCGGTTCCTAAGATATTTGCTGGTTGTTCAATCAGTATATTTTGTTTTGCTTTTGTAAATGTGTAATGAAATGAAAAAGATTAAAGGTATGGGCGTATTTCTGAGTATGCATGAGACATATCGTACCATTAGAATTGTTTCCTGTTTCACAAAACCTGAGATTTCTTGCCCTTCCTACCTGACAGAGTATTAAAGAGCTGACAAATATGTACTTTTTGTGAGGTTGCACTTACTCAACCACACATTTTCTCTCAGAGCTTCGACTGAACTCTTTATATGAGTTGCATGCTAAATAGCGTTTTTCTGTCTATTTCATTCCTTATTTTTTTATTATTACATGAGTATTATTTTATTCATTAAGACATCAGTTATTAAAGAACAAGTTGCCGAACAAACCCAATCAATCAATTATAATGCAACCACAATAAATAGTTCATTAGACCAGGCCTCATGTCACAGTTTTTGAAACTGATACCAGATTCAGTTGTTCTGAAATTCACAGGAAGATACAGTAAATATAGGTTATGAAATGTTTACCTACAATGAGTTCTTAGAATAGGTGTACTATTGCAGGTGTACAGATGGTCGTTGCTCTTGAAACTGCAAAAGTTAATTCTTTACAAGCGCAATATCATTTTTTTTTCATTTATTTCAGAAGAAGCTGATTGTGTGTAAGGTATAATCATGCATGCATGCATTAAATTAAATAAAGGATCCTGAATAATAATGCAGCTCATTTCGTAATTTAATTTTATTAAAGAGGGTTTGCATGGTTTGCACACGGTGGTGTAGATGTCCTGCTTGGCTTGCTATACCTCCACAGATATTGAAAGCAGACATGCTGTGTGTGGGGGATCTTATCTGTGGACCATAAACATATTTTGGGGGTTTGTGGCAAATAGACTGATGGGCAAAATTCCAGCTTGTGTGGAAGCGTGCGTATGCTTTTTTATTCCTAATTAATTAGTCCCTCACATTTTATTTATTTATTTATTTGCAAATGCATTCAGCACATAAATAAAATAAATCAAAATAAAATAAATTAAATTAAATTAAATTAAATTAAATTAAATTAAATTAAATTAAATTAAATTAAATTAAATTAAATTAAATAAATACTTGAAGTCTTAAAATAAATTGGATATTTATTATGGGAAAAAAACACTTCATTTCCCCCCATCCTATTCTCCAGCTTGCTTTCAAATTTGTGTATTAGAAATATTCTTGCTTTGCGTAATATAGTCTGTTTAACACATAAATGTAAGTGTAAATTATGAGCACTGGAATATAAATATAATTAATGATTTATTTTGAAATATTATATAAATATTATAATGAAATTCACTAAAATAATTAAATCGAAAAAGACAAGGGGGAAAAAAATCATTGCCAGTCAATAAAGTGTTAAAGTATTGCTTTGCTTCTGTGAGAAACAGATCAGCTTTCGTGACTTTGGTTATCACCACAAAGTTGCACACACAGCAAAACATCGGGCCGCAGCGAAACACTCGCACACACACACATTCATAGCTAGTGTCCTGTCTCAACCACATCAAGGGTCCACCTCACTAGCTGACCTTAAAGGACAATGTCTGCAACGGTCTAAAGATTTGTCCACCTTGAGATAAACACTCTCTCTTACCTCTGTCTCTCTCTGTCTATCTTTAATATCTGATTATCTTTGTTCTTTTATTAGCCAGGCGAGTGAGAATGGTTCGAGCTACTTGTCGCCATGGGCACTCAGATTGCATCTTTGCTCTGTGGCTTTAATAACGACAAGAGAATTCATGTTATTTTTCCACTTAGATATGGCCCCACACATGTTCTCGTGCCCTCTTCATATGTGGTCTTCCCAGGCTGTCCGTGACTTTAGAGACAAAGGACATGTCATTAAAAAAAGAATAATAAAATACATAAAAATTCCCAAGCCGTCTAGAGAGATGGACACTTTGGAACATACAGGAACATCAGGTAATGACCAGATCTTGTCTACATCACTAGGAGTACCAGTGGGCAATCTGGATGTTATTAACGAACTAAATAAATAAATGGATAAATAAAAAATTGCTATGCATTAAGAGATCTTAAACTAAAAACAAAACTGATTTTCTAAATAATAAAGATTTGTTATACATTAAGAGATCTAAAACGCTTTTATGTGTTTAAAAATAAATAAACACATGCCTAGATCTAACATTTTCATGTATGTTTTAGTTTACATAACTTTACTATATCACCTTTTCTATGGCCAGCTTGAATTTTATTGCTTTTATTAATTTCTTTTTTTGAATAGATGAATTGATTCCCATTTCAGAAGATGAAATCAACATGAATACAAGATTACTGAAATTCTGTGCATATCTTTGAGACGGACTTAACTGATAATTGACAGTTTGTTGATTTCTGTCTGTTTACAAAAAATTGTAATGCACTGTGAAAATGTTTTTGCCCCCTTCCTGTTTTTATTTTTTTATATTTGTCACACTTGACTGATTCAGATCATCAAACAAATTTTAATATTACACAAAGATAACATGAGTGAATACAAAATGTAGTTTTGAAATAATGATTTCATTTATTAAGAAAAAAAAGTAAAAGTAATTGCCCCCTAAATCTAATAACTGGTTGTGACACCCTTTGGAGCAACAACTACAATCAAGCGTTTGCAATAACTGGCAACAAATCTTTCACATCGCTGTGGAGAAACTTTGGCCCACTCTTCTTTGAAATTTTTTTTTTAATTGAGCAACATTGGAAAGGTTTTATTTAGGGCATGCATTGACTGTTTAAGGTTATGCCACAGCATCTCAATCAGATTTAAGTCCGGACTTTGACTTGGCCATTCCAAACCCTCCATTCTGTTTTTCTTGAGCCATTCAGAGGTCCATTCATAACCCAAGTGCGCTTGAGCTTGAGGGCACAAACATTCTCATATTATTCTGATATAGTGCAGAATTTATGGTTTCATCAATTATGGCAAGTCGTCCAGATCCTGAAGCTGCAAAGCATCACCAGACCATCTACACTACTCTCACCATATTTGACTGTTGGCATGATGTTCTTTTTATGAAATGCTGTGTTGGTTTTATGCCAGATGGAACGGGACACACACCAGTTCAAATAATATTTGCCCAAAATTCTTGGGATATGTTTTGGCAAATGTGAGACAAGCCTTTGTGTTCCTTTTGGTCAGCAGTGGCTTTCGCCTTGGAACTCTCCCATGGATGTGATTTTTGCCCAGTTTCTTTCTTATTGTTGAATCATGAACACTGAGTTTAATTGAGACAAGTGAGGCCTGTAGTTCTTTAGATGTTGTTCCGGGTTCTTTTATGACCTCCTGGCTGAGTAGTCGTTGAACTCTTGGAGTAATTTTGGTAGACCAGCCACTCCTGGGAAGGTTCTCCACTCTTCCAAGTTTTCTCAATTTGTGGATAATGGCTCTGATCGTGGTTCACTGAAGTCCCAAAGCCTTAGAAATGGCTTTATAGCCCTTTCAAGACTGATACATTTCAATGATTTTGTTTCTTCATCTGTTCTTGAATTTCTTTAGATTGCGGCATGATGTGTTCCTCTTTGAGCATGCTTCACTTTGTCAGACGGGTTCTATTTAAGTGATTTCTTGATTCAACAAGTCTGGCAGTGATCAGGCCTGGGTGTGGCAAGTTAAACTTAACTCAGCTTTCTAAAATAATGTGGTTAATCACAGTTCTTTCATGATTTAACAGGAGGGGGCAATTATTTTTTTGTTTGGACAGCTAATAAATGAAATAATCATTTCAAAACTGAATTTTGTATTTACTTGCACTATCGGTATGTAATATTAAAATTAGTTTGATCTGAATCTATTAAGTGTGACAAATATGCAAAAAAAAAACATAAGGGTGCAAAAATATATATTTAATACATATATTTATGCATGCACTTAAACATATACATTCATTAGTGCCATCTAGTGCTCAGTGGCACCCTAATATTAAATCCTACTCACATAGCTTCTAGTTAGAACCAAGAAAAAAAATGCTAATGATATTGGAGATATTTTAGTTTTACAAGCATTTGTTAGCTCCTGATAGCGTGTTGTGGATGTTATGACTGAGCCGCAAAATCAAAATCAGGATAAGATTTGGGATCATTCAAAGCTTGATTCATAAATTTCAGTTTGTGAAAGAGGAACATTGTGTAGGTGTGTTGTGGAAATCATACCATTCACACTATTTGGGTGAAACAGCTTGTGTTGGTGCATATGGTTACTTGTGATGCAGTGTTGGCATTTAGTTAGGATAAAAATGAATCATGTCGTTCAATACCAAGAAGGCAATGAAATGAAATATTGAAAAACATTCTTGGAGCTCAGTTAAGTCAACGTGTTTTTCTGTAACGTGGGGGAGGAAAAGTCAAAGTGAAACAAACAGGACAATCAGCGAGTCATTCTGATCTACCGCTTCATTTCCTCTGAATTTGTGTGTGTGTGTCATAGTCAGGAAATATAAAGAGCACATATGGTACACTTTGGTGTCACATTACTTTTTATAAAAAAAAAAATATAATCAGTTCCCCAAGGTCACCAATTGTATCCAACAAATGCATGGAACTGGGAATCAATTAATGGTAGTAAAAGCTGTTTTTAATATAGTACTATTTGTAATATTTAAATGGTAAAAAATATATAATAATTAGTCATTATTTTTATTATTATTATAAGGCACCACATTTTATGTTCAACCGTGTTGCTGCATTTTCCCTATTACAAATAAAAAAATAAAAATCCATTCAATTTTTCATCCAGTCTATTTTTAAATACACCTTATTAATCTTATTGTGAATAGTTGGCTGATGCATCCATGCATGTTTCATTTATAAAAGAAAATTCTGTTGCCTATAATTTTTATTCAAAATGTAATTGATCAAAAAGTCATTTATCACTTATTCTGCTTTAACTGCAGCCCTTTCTTACAATCACCCAATAAATTGCATAATTTGGCTCCAGTCAGCATGATGGGAAGAAACGCAAATAAGTTAAGTGAACTTTCTCAGTTTCTATGCAAGCTGCATTCATCAACCCCTTGTATCAACATATATCTGTATAAACTGAGTTATAATAAGGAAAATTTAATGAACTAGAAAAGTTTTTTCCTTTTAAAAAATTAAACCGTTTTAAAAGTTTTTAAGTAAACTGCTGAATTTAGTTGCAAAAATGTAATACTTGGCTATGCCCAACATTTTTTGTTCAGCTCTGTTAATGCGTTCCCCTAACTTTAAAAAGAAAACATTCCTTTAAAGTCTGCATGGCACTGACAGGTTTCTAAAGGCATGTTATTGCATTCATATTATTCTAAGAGATTCATCTACACATTTTAAAACCAGCAATTGTACGAATTTCTCAGTTTATACACAAGCATTGACTCCATTCATCATTCGACTCTGTTACTCGAGTAAAAAAAAAAAATACACTTTATAATTTTTTTATTGTATCAGAAATAGTAGCTTTTATTTTGTTGTTGTTGTTTTTGTCTCTACAAAATGACATTTGGTCACAAAATAGCTAGCCCTATGTGTGTGTGTGTGTGTGTGTATATATATATATATATATATATATATATATATATATATATATATACACATAAACCATAATTTTGGTAACAGAGTTAAGAACTTTCCAAACCTCATAGGAAATGAATTGAGAATATTTAGATTTTTTTTCTCTTGTTTTAAAATATAAACATTTTCTGAAGGCTTAGCAGGTTTTGTTTTAGGTCACACTTTAATTTTAAGGTCCGATTCTGGCTATTAACAAACCATTACCAATGACTTTTGTCTCAAACTCCTAATTTGCTGCTTATTAATAGTTAGTAAGGTAGTTTTTATGTTTAGGTATTGAATAGAATTCGGAATGTATAATATGGCCATGCAGAATATGTCCTTTATAAGTACTAATAAACAGCCAAAATGTTAATAATAGGCATGTTAATAAGCAACTAGCAAATAGTGAGAATTGTTTCCTGTACTAAAGTGTTAACCTTTTTTTTTTTAAATACCCTATTAGTAGAAAGTGTCATCTCTATTGTAATTCTCTGATACTCTTTTTTCCTTGTTTCTCTTTCTCCTTGTCTAAACATTCTTGAATGTTATAGTCAGAGTCACTGGTTAGGCCCGGTTCCACTGGTCCCACAGGATTTTGCGTGGTGATGGCGGTTATGTCACCACTTAGTGAAATAAGTGACACTGATGGGTTTGAAATGCACTCTGCGTCCCCATAGACCTCTCAGCGGCACATCCACTCCCCCTCCGTGGACCCTCAAGAACCCCCATAGCCCCTCTGTCATTCAACCGTCTGCTCAGGCTAGTGTTATGTTTCCACATGGTGAAGAGAAGGCCAAGTTCATCATCAGGAGCACAGCTTGCGGTGTGTGTGTGTGTGCCACATCCCGTTTGCTTTATGGTGGCCACATTACCACGATCAAAACCTCTTAATCACATTTGAACAACTCAGGCAACACAGACAGGATCACCTTTCATTCTGATCAGAAACCCCACACCTTTTAAAGCAGATACATTCACCAGCATGTCTTTATTATACCTGGGATATAATTGATTTTATGCATGGGAAAGGAACAAAAAACAAACAAACAAATTTGTTCATATTCAAACTTTGGACCAGAAAGCTATTCTGTTAGGAATTTGGCAATAAGATCTAAAATTGCAGATCAACAATCTAACTTTGAGTGAAAAGTGCCATTTAATCATTTTCAGTGTGGGGGCTAACAAAGCTCAACAGGAAGAAAAAAAAGAAAGAAAAAAAAAACACCTAGAATTATTATTAGAAATAATGATGAACTTTTAGGAAAAATATACGTTTTAAATTTTTTTGTGTCAAAACAACTAAAACAAAAAATCAGCTGTCAGTGTCTCAATACACTATATATAGTTTTAGTAATTAGTTTTTGCCAATAGAAATATAACATCAAAATATTTATATTTAGCTTAATTTGACTATTTAAACTTGCCCTTTATTTCAGTTAGCAGCCAAGATAACATTTCAAATCAAAATATTTTTAATCAAATATTTATTTTTTATTTCAGCTTTATTTCAATGGACTATATAACTATGCTTAATAGTTTTAGTTAAAAATAACCTCTCTCAATGAAACAAAATAATGTGTAAATATCCAAGATATGATAATGTAATACATTTAGAATTTAGTATGTAACATTACCATGTAAACAGAATTTAAATTTATTTATCATAAGAAAACAGAATCATCTTAGTGTGTCATAGTGGTATATTTAGTCCTTTACATTCTTTCTGATGTAAACACTTTCAACTCGCAACTTCGTCTGAAATGCCACATAAAAACTACAGTGGCCCAATAGTGCACAACGCAACAAAATCTTTACAGCACAACAGAAACAAGCCTCAGTGTAACAACATTTCCACAACACAATATAATTAGCATAACACAACAGAAACATGTCGCAACACAATGGAAACAAGCTGCAACAAAATAAAATTAGCACAAGACAACAGAAACAAGTCACAACACAATGGAAGCAAGCTGCAACACAACAAAATTAGCACACAACAACAACAAAAAAAAGCTGCATCACAGTGAAATTAGCACTACACATCAGTAAGAAGCAGCAACACAGTGAAATTAGCATAACACAATGGAAAAAAAGCCACAACACAACTGAAACAAGCTACAACACAACAGAAGTCACAACACAACAGAGGAAACAAGCAGCAACACAATGAAATTAGCCCAACACTACGGACCCCTTGTCAACAAGCTTGGCCCCTCAATTTAAAATTTTATCACAAGAAAATATTTTTGGTGAAATACGCAGATTGTTCTGTAAACTATATATATATATATATATATATATATATATATATATATATATATATATATATATATATATATATATATATAAATTTTCATTAAAATACTGTTAAAATAAAATAACTTGATCCACATGTGTCAGCCTCTGTACTTGGTCAATACTAATCCTATATACAGGCACTGGACTAAAAATACATTCATCAGTTGTCGCTTCCAAAATGAATTCAACGTGTCATCTTTTTTAATGCTATAAATTAATAACAGCAATATATTTTCTTCATGAACAAGAACAAGAATTTCATCATGAACAAGAACATGATAATCAAATGCGATTCATCTAATGAACGCGATAAAGTGTAGCTTGTCCGTGATCTGCGGCCCTTTGTATTACATGCATCTGAATAATTTCCATCTGAAAGCACGTGATGGAGATTTACCGGTACTATTAATCACAGAATCAGCTTTACTGACGAGATGTGCATGGCAATCACATGTGATTTATCATGAAGCCCTTGTTTGATGATCACAAAGTACAAAGTAGATGAGCTAGGATGCCGGGTGTATTCAAAGCAACGCCATTACTGTCTAGAGTGCGTGGAATGTTGCGCTGTGATTGGTTGAGTGGAGATAGATATATATATATATATATATATATATATATATATTAAAAAAAGGGAGAGTGGCGTTTGTCGTGGTTTGGAAAAATGGGGCGAAAACATGACCTAAAGTTATAACTCTGCGAATATCGCATTTTGTGTAAAATTAAAAATTTACTTTCCTATACTGACCAGATACAATACTGATTTTGGCAGAAACTCAATTGTTTAAAAAAATAGTGTTTATCGCGTCTAGGAGCCAAATTCTATATTATATTCTGTATATATATTCTGTATATATATAATATATATATATATATATATATATATATATATATATATATATATATAAACATCACCAGCTGCTAAATTCAAATCAGTGTTCGCTGGCTGGCACAGAGCCAGAGACACACGCTTTTTTAAAGCACTGCACATTATAACCAATCACATACGATTCTGTTGAGTTTATGAATTCAAGGACCAATCAGAGGCATTCGGATGAGTCATTGCTGAAAGACGCTTGTTTTGTCACTGTGCGTGCTGGCTAATTCTATCATCAGAAACAACAAAGTGAAGATGTACGAATGTAAGTTAGATAATATTTTCACAGTGTAAACAGATTTAGAGATTATTATTATTAGAGTTTCTAAGAGTACTTGAACTCGCTGGACTAAAGTTAAAATGTTCTTTGATATTGTAAAGGTTATTTGCTCTCTTTTTGTACAATGAAAGTGTTACAGACTAATCAGTAACTTACCATGTATTAAATTCACATTAAATCAGAGTCAGTCGTATTAAAGATATTTTATAGTATGAAAATATGGGGTACTTAAGTAAAAAGACAGATCTTTATGAAAAAGTTTATAAATTACACTATAGGCTACTTTTAACACTATGTGCCCCCTCAAAAATGAGTGCATGATGCCCCTGACACTACAATACAAAATTATTTGTCAAAGAAATGAAACATGATGGAACATTTAATCTTAGTTGAAATTGTTGTAGAGATTGCACTGATACATGACATGGTGAAACATGACAATGAATAATACTTAAAAGTATGTTAAGATGAACTTTAAAATTGTGCCCCCTAAAGCACATGTGGCCCCTGTCTGGCTCCCCCAGTTACTTTTGTTTAGAACCTCCCCTGAACACAATAGAAACAAGCCGCAACACAGTGAATTTAATACAACCAAATGTGTTGTTTTGTGGTGATTTTGTTGTTGAGATTTTGTTGTGTTATGCACTACAGGGCCACCTTAAAAACCACTCCTAACACCTTAGCATCACAGGGCTTCTTGAGAAAGGACTTCTCACATTTTGTTGCTCTAAATGAAATAGCTTCTCATTTTTTCCCCATGATCTTTGATCTTTGTGGGAAGTGACAGTCACTGGGGTCCTCAGGGTCCTGGAATCCCCGTGAGGTTAGGTGCCCAATGTGTGCCTGTCCCATATTGTCATTTTCCATTAGTGCCATTAGATACACATATTAGTGACAGGGCCATTATGAGTGGAGAGAGAGAGAGAGACCGACAGAGTGAGATGGAGACATATGTGTTTAGTCTATTAAAAGAGACTGCGGGCTAGAGGCTGGGAGGTGACCTCAATATCGGCTTACACCAACACATGAGGGCGATGCATCACCAGGGGTCTCTCACCGTAACCTTGCAGGACCATAAGGGGTCTCCCCTTAATGTCACCCAAAGCCCCCCTGAACAGCTGCCTTGGCCTTTACATCCTAAACCAGAGCAGAAGGGACTGGCCCTTGGTTTCCTTTCAGCAATATTACAGCTAAAATGACTAAATAGTGGGCTATATGAACGCCCACTTTAATATCTGTGATTTAAAGGAATAGTTTTGTCATTACTTTCCAAACCTGTATACCGTTTTTTTTTTTTTTTTTACACATTTGTTATGAAAACAATTCTAATTAATTACATGATGTGGTGATAAATTAATTAATCGCACATTAAATTTGGAAAAAATTCTCTGAACAGATCATTTTAAGTTATTGCTTTGCAAAGCATTAAACAGAGATTACAAAAAGTAGGTTCAGCAAGAAATACAAACCCGATTCCAAAAAAGTTGGGACACTGTACAAATTTTGAGTAAAAAAAGGTATGGAATAATTTACAAATCTCATAAACTTATATTTTATTCACAATAGAATATACATAACATATCAAATGTTGAAAGTAAGACATTTTGAAATGCCATATCAATTATTGGCTCATTTTTGATTTCATGAGAGCTACACATTCCAAAAGAGTTGGGACAGGTAGCAGTAAGAGGCCGGAAAAGTTAAATGTACATATACGTAATGACATGGAATTTTAAATCAACTTATTTTCTCTTAAAATGATAAATTTTCTCAGTTTAAACATTTGATATGCCATCTATGTTGTATTTTGAGTAAAATATTGACATTTGAAACTTCCACATCATTGCATTCTGTTTTTATTCACAATTTGTACAGTGTCCCAACTTTTTTGGGAAATAATAATTTTTTTGTGAAATATATTATATTGATATATATCATTTATTTAAAATTATTTAAATTATTTGAATTTATTTAATAATAAACACAAAAAACATATCGTTTTTTAAAATGTACAGTATAACATAGTTGGAATTTAAAATAAGGAAACTTTGTTTCCTTTGCTCCTGCATTTTTCAGAGACGTGCGTGACGCATATGTCCTACGTCATCCGCCTGCACAACTTCCGCATATGACAGTCTATGACAGGAAGAGAGAAAAAAAGTGTTTATTACGTTGAAATATGAAATATGGATATTTATCTTACAAAAATGCATGGATATGCTACAGGATGCCTTTATTCGCCCCGAAGGGACGTTTAATTATGGATGCGCGCACTTTATTTCACATCTTCTTAAATGTTGACAACCAACACCCACTTACCCCCATTGAAAGGCTTGGAGGGGCCAGGCTAATTTTTTTAATATAACTCCGATTGGATTCATCTGAAAGAAGAAAGTCACACACACCTAGGTAAAACACAGGCTAATTTTCACTTTTGGGTGGACTAACCCTTTAATGCAGAGTGATCCATTGATGTTAGCCTCTCTCTCTCTCTCTCTCTCTCTCTCTCTCTCTGTGTGTGTGTGTGTGTGCACATATGTATTTGAGTTCATGTTTAGATTAATGTTAACAAGAGGAGATTGCCCACAGTGGAACCTCAAGGATCATTTAGCAGGGCTACAAACATCAATGTCCATCAGCAACTGCCTTATTCACTTGTATATACTGATGTATAGATTGATATAAGACCTGCTGTATAGATACACACATAGATATGTGCTTATTTATATAGGTAAATAGGTTTGATATAACAAGTCAATAGGTTTGATGGAGTAAAGATGTCCAACCAAATGTTTTTCATAACATCCAAGCATCAGTACTCTAAATAATCAGTTATACTGTTATGACTCATACAGTTTCTGCAAAATGACATCATTTTTTTAACCCCATTCCATCTCGGACATAGTCTTCAAGACCAATGCCGATTCAACAAAATAATTCTGAAAATTCCATGGACTGGATTAATACACATTTAGCTTCAGCTGACACAATTTTGACTCCAATAATGTTGCATTGTGTGTGTGTGTATATATATATATATATATATATATATATATATATATATATATATATATATATATATATATATGTGTATATGTGTGTATGTGTGTGTGTGTGTGTGTATGAATATGATAGTTAATATTCTAATGATTCACCTATTTGATCACAATTAAGAGAACATATGGGAGATCATGTGACCCTTTGAAGGTGGTGCATGTATGGTCCTTCGCTCTGCTTACTCTGTCAAATATTCTACAATCCTGAAAGTAAATTTCGAACCATTCTCTACCTATTCCATTATGAGTACTTCAACAGTCAAGGACAATCAGAAAAGAGTGGTTGAGCAATCGGCAATAAAAAAAAAAAGATTCCACCATCAAGAAAGAGGGTCTCGATGGAGCCATTGCTAATGGTATCATGCTAGCACTTAAAGAGCAGCAAAGTTCTTTGGATTCGCTTGTGGTAGAATTGTTGATCGCATTACAATGCCTTTCTCTGTCAAATCTGTTTGGAATCTGTTTGAATTATCTGATCTTAATTCTAGCCCTCAGTTTAACTTTAAAAAGAAACTTGGCACATCGTCTTCATAGAGCATGTATATTAACTCCTTGCAAAAGATTCAAAATGAAACTACAACCAAACTACAAGTACCATTTCTGTAATACTGCGTCAGCAGGTACTTTTCTTCATATGTTTGGGGAGTAATAATCTATGGACACATGTAAACTCGGTTTTATCCTCGTTACTTCAGACTGATTATATGGTTAAGCCAAGTTTCTGTCTCATTAATGTGCAATGGGGCCGAGCGTGAAAAAAATTCTTACTAAAATATTTTACTGTCTTAAAAGCTTTGTCTTAAATGCTATACATATTTTCATACTAGTTAGCATATTTGTTTATTTAATGAATCAAGATTAATCACATTAAAAAAAGTTTGTTTACATAAATGTGTGTACTGTGTATATGTATATTTAAACACATACATGTATATATTTTAAATAATATTTGTGTGTGTGTGTGTGTGTGTGTGTGTATGTATGTGTGTGTGTGTGTATCTATATATATCTCAACAACAAAAAATCACAACACAACAGAAACAAGCCACAACACAATAAAATCATCACAACACAAAGGAACCAAGTCACAACACAACTGAAACTAACAAGAACTGTGCTAAATTGGTCTAATTAAAAATAAAAAGGGTATACTTTTAATTGTACAGTGTATGGGTATTATTAATAAGATTGTGGTTAATCATAATATCGTCTAATAATAAAAATAATTATTCCTAATAACAACAACTCCATTCAACTGACTCAACAGATAGTCACCTTTTTTTTTCACCCTCGTTTCTGACTTCTTTTTCACTCCTAATTGACGGTTCACTCAAGAATATTTACATAAAGCTGAACTAAAAGTTGGAAACTCAAGCCTCCCGGTAAGACTGGACTCGGAGCAGTGGGAGAGACCACACCACATACACAGTCACACGTCAGACATGATATGCCCATTTAGCACCTTTCTGTGCGAACAGAGGTCAAAGAATGCGTGTGTGTTTTGACTGCGCGAGACAGCTTGTTAGGGCTTTAATGTGGGTGTTGACTAGCGGATTATTCCCTGGACACACCTCCCCTTTTAGTCCGTCACCACTCATTATGACAACAATATACCTCCGGCGGTCTTAAAGGGCCGCTGACAGGCCCAAGCTAATGACACTGTCGCTTCCACCCTGATGACTTGTACAGCTGTAGGAAACATCCTTCCTTTCTTTCTCTCCCCGAATTTGTCTTTGAAGCGATTGTCCGAGTTCATTTCTGTCCGGCGCTTTGTTTCGCTGCGTCTGCATTAGCCATCTAGGAGCAGTAAACAGATATAGCTGATTTCCAGATGTCATTCCCATGGCCTTAAGGTCTGTATCTCTATCTGAGAGCCTAAACTGGAGCTCTACGGTTACAGGTCAGGGGTCAGAGTTCAAAGGGTTATGGCGGGTGACGTTGACAATGACACAGGTGCGGCATTGAGCTGTGCTCACCTGTGTATCACGCTCCCCTTTCCTTCAATTAACAGAACGCACTCGCACACACGGTCATGACCACTGCGTGAACTTCATGTAGTGAGGAGATTCTCTGATTCGCTCGTGTGTGTGCGTTTGTGTGTGCGCCTTGGTTTTGCCCCTAATGTCGTTCAAAGCAGCAGGTGCGAAAACAGGACTAGCTTTGTGATCCTTACTCCCTCAGATGAATGTTATGTCTATGTGTGTGTGAGTGTGTGATATTTTGTGTGTGTGTGTTTCTGTGAATTTATTGTTTATTTGAAATATTAATATTTTGTAACTATATAAGTCTTTACTGTCACTTTTGACCAATTTAATGCATTCTTCCTGAAAAAAATGGTATGGAGGTGTATTATTAACATAAAAAACTGAGTTGTCAATAAAATTAAATTTTGATAAATTGCATGATGTCTATGCTCAAAATTTGATTTCTGCACTAAAAATGCTGTTTGCTAGCTGCATAACTGTGCTAGTAACAGTATATAAGTAAAATAAACATGGTACATACTGTACAAAAAACAGAGTAAATGCTGAAATACTTGTTTTTGTTCTTATTGTTGCAGATGAAATACTTTGTAAAGTATTAAAATTCCAAGATTACTTAATAAATTCACCAACTGTGCAATATACAACAGAGTTTAGTGTGAGGAATACTGTATTCAACAATGCAGTGCACTTGTCTTCACCTTCCAGTGTGACAGATGAACCATTTTTTTTACTTCATTCTTGAATCATTATTTTATCGGATTGCCAAAAAGAATGGCTGAAATGTGACAATAATGTAATGTTTAAAAATGTGTTTTTGCATGTTTCATACTACTTCACATACTTGCTCCTCTCATATACTATATAGTATACTGTATTTCCAATAGTACTCCAATTCCTTGCATGTTTTAATGATTTACTGTAACATCAGCTAGCTGTGGTAAGAAAAATGGCAAAACAAATCAAATAGTATTAAATCCAACAGTAACCACACACACATACACACACATTTCTTGGATGGGAAACAATCCCACCTGCACCTGATCTTTGCATCTGTCTCTCAAATGATTCCTCCAGAAACTGGCCTTGACTTGTAGTTTCTCCTGGGCTGAAGTCTTGTTTTGCATTTAAATTCGTTATTATTACTGGGTTTAATAAAGACCAGAATTTGAAGCTGATACACTGATAGTGTGTCCTTTAAATGACCCCCTGACCCACACAACAGACCCCTTAAACTAACACATACACACACTTTTCATTCTAATCAGGTTATGTGGGAGTTTATGCATGCGTGAGATTGGCTGTTCACCTAAAATATTAAGACTGTCTGTGCATGTTGTCATATGGACGGTTAATTCTCTGCCCTTACTGTCTGAAATCAGATATGTAGATGATATGAATGTCATTAGTGTTATTACAATCTACATACTCTTTCAAACATATCGTCTTGTAATCTGTATAGCTTTTGTGCATTAATTTGACTAACAGACACTCGAAGTATAAATGTGAGATATTAGATTGTGAGATTGAGTTGTCTAGACAGACATCTGAATATCTGGCCATTTAGCAGAGGAAATTGTATTTCTAAGATGTTACCTTTATAGCTCAGAAGATGTTTCACTTGTCAAGTTTGTCAATGGTTTTTTTCCCCCTAAAATTATTTGTTAATTGTTGTTTTTATAATTTATTTAATTTAACTAGATATACGTGAAGCATTAGGTTATGGGGTCTTTTTATCAGGAGAACAGGAAACTGTTTTTTTTCTAAAAACTATTTTACAACAACGATAATAATAATAAAAATGTACTTAAAAACTTTCAATTTAAAAATTAGGTTACTGTGGTATAACGTCTGAGAAACAGGAGATTTAAGAAAATATCTCATTTTAATCTCTAGGAGGAACAATTGAGAGATTAAAGAGATCTCATTTCTGTTTTTCTTTCTTATGTGGTGGGCCTGCCATCTCGAGATCTGAAGAAACTGTTTAACTGTGATCAGTCGCTATTCCACCTGTTGTAATTCCCACAATCTCTTTTAAGAATCCAAAGGTCTAGTAATGGAATCTGACTGGATAACAACATTGCAGACCAATTCAATAGTAACTGAGGGTCTCTCACTCCAAAACTCCCTCCCTCCTTAACATCAATAGTCAACAGAACCAGCCAAACCAAACAAATCTCAAAGCTTCACTCAGACACGCACATACACAGCCTTCGACCCCTAAACGGCCCATTCTCTGTCCAAAAGAGAGCTTAAGCACAGGGTCACAGTGAGGTTAGCACAATACAGTTGACTGGAGCCTACACACACACTCTATTAACTCTAAAAACATACGTGAGAGAATAGTTATGTGCCTGAACAGTACAGTGCTCTAGTCTGTTTGTTGCATTTAGATCTCAAAAATAATTCACCTAGAAAGGTCAGAACCACGAAGAGATGGAAAATGCAAATTTACTACAAAACCTTAATGTACCTCCATAAAAAAAATAAAAAAATGAAATTAAATTAATATTGCCATAGTGTCCTTTGTTTGCTAGCATGCTCCAAGTTGTTTAGCATATTGCTGTACTATTAGATGTGTGTTTATTTATTCAGGTGTTTTGGGGCGGTTGCTATGTTGTTTATAGGCAGTTGTTGGGGTGTTCTGCTGGTTTCTAGAATGTAGAACATACTATGCAATTGCTTGCATGTTCTGAATGTTTTTAGTATGTTGTTCTGATTGCCTGATTTGTGTGTATGTATGTATGTATATATAAATTAGGGGTGTAATGGTATGTGTATTCGTACCGGACCGTTTCGTTACAGGGCTTTCAGTACGGTGCACGTGTGTACCAAATGACCGAATGCTATATTTTGTATGTGGAATATAGGTACATTTTCGTGTTTCCAAACGAACATATTAAGTGGCGGAAGTCTCCGCGTTCAGCGCAAATCCCGCCCTGCAGCTGATTCTATGGCCGGCGACACACTGGCTGCATGGCGTGAGCGTGGCGTTTCTGCTGCGTGTCAGTTGCGTGACGGCTGCTTCGCGTTTTCTGTGTCTCTTCACACCAGAATCGTGCCTGCTCCGGCGCTGACATGCTGCTGCTCCTTTTGTAGGTGACATAGAGGGAGGCCGCCGACAGACCAGGATCTTGTGTTCACGACAACTATATCTATACTTCATGTTAAGCATAAATATAAAGCCTACTGATAAAGGACACCGTCAACAGTATTGACGGCAAAATAGACTATGTTTGACAGGTGCAATATGCCAGTGTGTCACCGGCCTAAGGTTTTCAAAAGGCATCACATGGGTGTAAACATCACTACAACTAGGAAAAAAACTATTGTAATTCAAACGCAGCTCCCGTCGGCATTTAAACAGACCTTTGCTCTTAATTCCGATCGGTCCAACGCAATAACGAAATCTGAGCAGGTCTAAAAACTGAAACTGTTCATGCTGCACTTTACACTTTGGAAAAGTTATATATATATATATTTTTTAAATATGAGCAGGCCTACAAGCTGGAATTGGTAATGCTGCACTGTAATCATAGTTATTTATTTATATTTTTCATTATATTTTATTATATGATATTGGTTTGAGACTGAGTTCAAGGAACGAAGACGAAAACTGGAAACGAACAAAATTTTGACAGGAACAGAACCAGAGACTAAATCAAATTTTATATTTCTGAACAGAATCGAAAATTTGAAATGGCCATTAACCGGTTAATAACGTTATTTTATCGTTCCATTTAATATTTGAAATTTGCTGTCAACCAATCACGAATTCCAGTAGTGCGGCATATGCAAATGTGATGCTGAAGCTAACAAATGAAATGTACGCTCAGCTGTGAACTTATCATAAATGAGTCGCAATGGCAATGAACCACCGTTAGAGTTTATCTTAGGATAGTGGGAGATGAATTCAACAGATCACATGCACCTGCAGCGCTTCTGTGAATGGAGAAAACAGAAAAACCATAGGATTACATAAAAAGGAATATAGGCATATACACTAAATATATTTCACTTAAATCATATTGACAGATTAACGTAACGAAAGAAACAATTTGCTAAATCACGGTTCATTGTGACACGTTCCAAAGTTTTCTGAAAGGAAAACGAAACAGCAGAGAGCAGTTTTCTTTAAACATCATCTTGCTATATTGAAGCCTGTTCATTATCAAAATAAAATAGTTAAAGAAACAAATAAAAAAAGTTACACTGCTCCGTTGTACAAAATTTGTTGCATTCAGCGTGACCGCGCCTCACTGTGCTGATAAAGCCAATGTGAAGGATGATGTTTTATGTCGATGAAGGTACAAACACTATATAATAAATCATATTTTAGCATCCAGATACGTCGGGAACATGGAAACATTTGGATTCATGCCGAATGAGAGAGGTAGGCATCGGCTTCACCTTAATTTGTTTTTTGGATTGACGTTTTTATCGCCTAAACTTTAGAAGATTTGTTTTGGAGAGAAACTAATAACTGTTTTTATAATGTTTGTAAACATTTTGCTTAAGACTACAGGCACGTTAGCCTTCATTAGCAATCAACACTTTAAAGAAATCAAAGTATTTTTAAGATATTTAAAAATGTTTGCTGCATTGTAAAAAAAACACTTAAGGCATGGCTCAAGTCGCATTTTATTAGCCCTATTACTTTCCATCAGAAACAATGCAGCAAACATATTTAAATATCTTAAAAATACTTTGATCTCTTTAAAGTGTTGATTTTTAGTAGCCTACATCTGTACAAAATCTAGAAAAGATGATGCTGTATTGGCTGTGACTAAGCACAGCAGGATATTGGCTAACGTTAGATCTCAATTTTTTCCTTTTCTTTTTGAGTAAAGAAAACGCTGTACTTTATTATTATTATTATATTATATTAGGCAAATTATAGGCAAATAATATTGTTTTTAAAAAATAGTTATTAACCGGTATTTCTTCCACCCGAACCGGTTTCAGAACGGTAATAATATCAGAGGAACGCAGGAACAGAAATGTTAAAATATCGATTCTGTTCTGAGTGAACCGATTTAATTATTTTTTCGTTTTCAAGCCCTGGTTTATGTTGCATGCAATTGCAACAAATATAAATGTTATCTATCAGAATGTGCAGTATACTTTGAGAGTTTGAGGTTGGTGCTTAGGTTAGAATTTGGAGTTAGTATTTGTTTTAGCATCATGTAGGAAATCAGCACTGTTATTGACACACTGACACCCAAAAATGAAAATTAATTACACACCCTCATATCGTTCCAAACCTTTAAGACCTTCGTTCATCTTCGGCACACAAATTAAGATATTATTGACGAAATCCAATAATGTTTTTGCCCTGCATATACAGCAACATAACTACCACGTTTAAGGACCAGAAAGATATAGGACAAGTGAATCAACCTTAATTTTACGAAGCTACGAGAATACTTTTTGTGCACAAAAAGAAAAGACTTTATTCGCATGCATCAAGCATTGTACTCTTGTGAACACGCATCTAAGACAGACATGGAAGGGAAGAAATTGTTGAATAAAGTTATGTTTTCTCTGCACACAAAAAGTATTCTTGTAGTTGGTTTTTAACATCTCATTTCTCTAGCTGCATTCAGAAACTTAAACAACTGACTTGTTGCCTCACTGCCCTATCAAGATATTGCTTTACAGGCAGCATTTGTAAATACAAACTGATTTCGGACAGGCTTCTTAGGCCTTCTTTCTTACGCATACACACTGAGTTGGCTGCATTGCCTTTCAAAGTACAATACACTTCATTTGATAGTTTGTGTGAACACATGTGGTCGACATATTGTAGGTTCACTTTATCCTTGTCCAGTGTCTGCACTATTTCTCTCCTGAAGTTATAAGTGATACAGATGTCTTTGCATGTGTTTAAACTAAAACCCCTTACCATTGTGTGGGCATATTGTTGTTGTATCTCCACTAATTAATTTTTTCGGCTGAGAAACAATTGACCTGGATCAATGTTGCCACATTGTGGTCAAACTAAATAGTTAAAAAATGTAACTTTTTTTTTTAATGTATGCGAGCGGCACATACTTACAAAAAACGGGCTGAGTACATATTGTGAAATTTGCATCATGCAAATCTGATTGTAGATCTGAAGTTTACTGTAGGGTTGAAGTCAAGATACATGCTTTGGGTTCTTCATTTCAAATAAATCTACAGGATATTTTTCCACAAGGGAAACTCCTTATGTTTGAGCAACTGAAATAGTGATGCTTGCCTTACCAAATACATCCTTTATATGGTCTCTCTCTTCCTCTGTCCATTTCTACCGCCCTCCCTGCACGCACTTCCGTTCACTCTAATGTTTTGCAGCCATTATAAATCTGGCTTTGACTTGCTAAAGCAAACAAAGCTGGAGAGAGAGTGATCCCTCAAAAAACATTTTGTCAGTTCTAATTAAGGTTGAAATATGGCTCAACTATCTCCCTCTCTCTCGCTCTCTTTCTAATATCCATTGCCCTCCCTTCTTCGCCAACAAAACTGTTTAGAGCTCAACACTGTTTATTCTTTCTTCTGGTCTCTCTTTTTACCCATCTCGCCATCATATTCCTCTTCTCTTTGAACCAAACTACAAGTGATTAAAGCACAGGGCTTACAGCACACAAATATCTATGAGCTATGTATCTAAATGGCGAGCTAGCGCCATTCTAACCTACTGTAGCATGTTGGCTCCTTAAAAACAGATAGCATGTAATTGCGCATTTGGCCTGCAGTGGTCTAAAGGCCCTAGCGTCTGCTTTTGTCTGTGGTAGCAAGTTTCCCCTACACTGCGATCGCATCCTACAGGCTATGCAAATCAAATGCTACCTACACACACACACACACACAGCTAAAAGCAAATGCAGTCTTGATGAAACAGAGCATGGTTTGTGTGAGTATGCGAGTGTGTCTTTTGGCATGCATTTTTCACGCTTTATTTGGTGTTTGTTCAAAAACAAGAGGACCACCTATGCGAAACTGGGCTTCACTTCAAAGAAATCCGGGAAATGTTCTCCTTGTACATTTGTTCTGTTCCCAATTAAATGCTACAGACACAAAGATCAGAAAGGTGTTTTAAGTGAGAAAAGTTTCTTGCATGGTTGATCTGTGCTGAGGTTTTGAACTGAGGGGTGAGTTGGAAAGGGCAAGACCCATTTCAGTAATCTTCAACATAAACACACACAGTCTTAAATAAACATCGTCCACCACCTAAGGTGGTATTGCTGTAGTAATCATTATTATAATTTTTTTTTAATGCTTTATTATTATTATTATTATTATTATTTTGAACCATTATTTCTTCTTTTCATTGTTGTTTTTGTCCCTGTTTCTTGATTCCAAAGTTATTTGCTGGCACCTTAAAGTTTTATTATTTGTATTTTACTTCATCACAATGACTTGCACAAGTGCTGATTATGCAGTGTAATTAAATTATAGTCAATAATGAAATTGTGATATGTTGAAAGATTGCTGAAATGTGCAATATTAACATTTAGAGAACACTTACATGTGTACAAATTAAAAAATGGCAATCAAATTTAACAATTGTAAAATGTATAAAATACTGAATTGATGGAATTCAAAACTTATTTTATGGTTTTATGTAAACAAGTAATTTACACCTTTTATTTCATTTAAATGTATGTTTTGTGTGTGTGTGTGTGTGTGTGTGTGTGTGTGTGTGTGTGTGTGTGTGTGTGTGTGTGTGTGTGTGTGTGTGTGTGTGTGAAATTAAGATAAGACACTCTTTTGTTGAATTAAATAATTCTTGAACTTTGATAATATAAATAAATACAAATAAAATCTATTACAAGAAAAACTGTAGATTACATTAGTTCAAATCTGGGATTTCATTTATAATAAATTTGCCCCACTTTCTTTCTCAAAAAACATTACTTCACTGTTTACCCATAAACAAGAACCCAACTATAGGTCACTTGTGGTGGTTCTCTTGCAAATGTTATGACAATTCCAATTCCAACCAGTAAATTCATAACCATTTGTGCCCCTGGAGATATCCACTTTTACATTTGTTTAAGTTTACATTTTAAAATCAGGGTCTAGCCAACAATACCATAATTGGTTAATACTGTTTTGCATCATAAAAATAGTTACATGTTGCACCAATTTGATTGACAGTAATATGTAAACAATGTGCAGTCATTATCACAAAAAAATAATCAGTTTTATTACGGTCAGCTGAATGTATCTTGATTAGTTTAATGATAATTACACAAAAATATGTGACCATGACAAGGCCAATCACAATGCAATATTCCAGATAATAATGTAATATAGAATTTCTTAGCCCTTTGCATGACTCCATAGTTGAAAATGGGCAGGAGCTCTGTTTTTTTGTGGGTCTTTTTGTTAACAGGCAGTACATGAGTTGAAGGAAAGGAGAGGTCAACTCACATTTCCTAAATGGCTTAAAAAGTGAAAAAATATTCAAGTACCAAGTAAATGTTGAATAGCGCCCGGGGCAAAGCAAAAGAGAGACGCTAATGACTAGCACACAGTCACACACACAAAAACGCACGGTCTGACAACTCCACTCAGCACTTGAAAAGCCCCATAATGCACCATTAGTGTAAATAAAGGGAAACGGTGTCAGTAAATATGGCTTATACGTGTCTGTATCACTTTTCCCAGCTCAGGCCTCTGTCCAAACAAAACTTCTGTTCCATCTCCATTTTGCCCTGTGGTGAGAAGGAGGGGGGTGTTTCTGAGGGTGTGTGGTGGTGGTTGGCGGGGGGGTCATAGGTGTAATCCTGCATATCAATTACAACCTCTCCTCCTCAAAAGAAATAACATGAAAAAATGGATGAGGAAAAAAAGAATGACAGCGAGCCGCACGGTGAAGTTGATTTACGGTGAAAAGAGGAACTGTTTATGGACTCTCTGAAGTCAGGGAAGCTTTTAGGGGTCGGGCCCAATAGGGGGTTGTGTCAATGGAGAAAAATTGTGGTGTTATTTTTTGATCAAAATTCTGAGTGGTATTTATACTTCAAGCCTTGTTCCAGGGCTTGAGAAGTAGATGTTTGAACAGTGAGCAGGCGCCGCATCTCCTCCTACCCACGCAGGAGAGGATGAAGTGGGCTGTAACTCCGTGTTGGTTCTCGGATCCAACAAACCACAAAGTCAGGTCAGCCACAGTACTCAGAAATCGCCACACACAAATACTTGCAGCCTTTTGGCCCAGACAGAAAGCTGTTTAAGTAACCTTTGAGCTATCTAATGCTTTAATTAGGGTCGGGGGCACAAGTTCACAGCATCTTGTGTGTTGGTGGCTGCATATGCAAGGTTTTATTTATCTTAAAATTGTATTTTTAGTGCAGCTACGCATTTAAATTTTAAGGACTAGTGGGTGGCAGTTTCTGTGACCTTATGAAATGACCTTAAATTGACCTTATTATAAACTCCAAGTGACCTCACACAAACATTAAAGATTTAAGCTTTTAAGCTCTCAGTAATAACCTTTTAATAAACTTGTTATAACAGGGTAATAACACATTGATAACCTTTAGATAACCTCCAATCAATTATCTATCCCCATGCCAATCAATCATGCACTAAAATTGCAATCCTTGAGACCCTTTGAGAGATGTTTTTTGGCAACGCTCCTTCAGCGTTTCCTGTCCCGTGCCATTGTAGGTCAGATAAGTGACTGACGCTTGTGTATTTAGCCTGACAAATGTTTCCCAAAAAGTTTTATGTGGTAAAACGACAACAACCACGCATGTCAATCATGATTACAGGGTAAACGCAGAAACAGAGCCATAGATGACTTGCCGTCATATCGCTGTCTTCCTCAGACAGAAAAAAAAACAAACAGTCAAGCCAATTAATAGTAGACTAGTCGTTCAAGGTTTCTATCAGAAACTTTGTGGTTTTGTCAATGCAATACCATCAAGACTGTGCTTGCTACCTCCCTTTTTCCGATTGGCGCCTGGGTCCTGTTATGAGAATGGCTACAGAGTCCCAAGAGGGCCACTCTTCAGTGCCGCCCCCATGGGACCTGCAAAAACGCATTAGTAAATTAATGTCCACCCCGGGAACACTTCTCACGTTAGCAGGGTTATCCTGTTGTCCTTAGGGCCCTGGGGAGGGAATCGTAAGTGGGGAGGGGGTCAGTAATTGATAGGTCCTTTTTCAATTGCTTGCCTAACTGCTAGTCCAGCGACGGCCAAAGAAAACCGGCTTTAAATAACCATCTAAAGAAAACATGAACTTATTCCCTCTGTCTTTCGCTCTCCTCCTTGTCCTGTCATGAAAACCCCAGGTGGAAGGAGTTCTGCATCGCATGTTTCCATTTTCCGGGGACGGAGGGCGTTATATCAACACAATACAGAATGCACATTCAAACAACAGGAAGAGATGGCTGCACCGATCAGGCGAGCTCCGTGAATTCTCTTTTCATTGAGGAAAAGGCTATTTAATTTCAGTAATGATTTTCTACGCTGCGGTTTGATGTGTGCCGATAGGGCAGTGTTATTGTTGGCGGGGCAGAGAGGTGCATGCATCCGTGTGTGTGTGTAAAGCTCGGTACATGAGATGGAGGTTGTGTTTTTTAGGAAGTACAACATGTGCTTTGGATTAAACTTGTGTTATAAGTGTTTGACATTAACATGCAGTCATTCACTGGGCAAAAGAGAGGAGAGGGATCTTTTAGAGTGTTATGGCTGTCCTAACACAGCGTTCAGAGAGAGAGAGAGAGAGAGAGAGAGAGAGAGAGAGAGAGAGAGAGAGAGAAAGATAGCTGGAAAACAAGGTACAGATTGACTCAGGGCATTTTTGCCATGAAGTAAAATGAGTATTACTTCTTAGAATGTGTGTCGGATTGGCATTACTAACCATTAGCAATAAGTCATGACTATTTTATTGGCACATTTCTGTGTGCTGTATGCGTGTGTGTGTAAGTGTGTGGGCCTTGCCTTAGAAGTCCCATCTGCCCTCATTCACTCTGCATGTTTGACATCTTTTTGCCCTCATACCATTAACAAAATATTTGCATGTTTCACAGTTCACACTTTTTCTTTCTTTTGAGTTGAAATTCTAACAACTCATAAAAGCCAGTAAAAATCAAAGACATTTTAAAAAATGCTAAAAGATAAAAATCAAGGATTGTTTTTTGTTAACGTGATGAAAAGATCTTTTCTTTCTTTTTCTTTCTTTCTTTTGTATGATTCCATAGTTAGAAATTTACATTTTGAAAATCTGAAATATATTTGTTTTTTTGTTTTTGTTTTTCCAACCCAAAGAACCCACACTTCACCCATATTTTTAGTAGACCCAACTATCCTGTAATATATATATATATATATATATATATATATATATATAAAAAACTAACACACACAAAAAAAAACTTTAGTTCCATTTAAAACATTATCTCATCAACCTACTTTCTGAATTAACAACCTTTACATCCTTTGCAATGTCCTACATTCGTCACACCACTGTATTGTTTGACAGAGTTTTCAATTGGACTTTTTTTTCTCTCTCTCTAAAGAATCAACTGATACTGACAAAGTCCATGGCCCCTGGTTGAAAATGTTTTAAAATGGTTGGGAATAGCACTATTTTAATTAAATATTATGTGTAAAATACTTCTTACAAAATTCAATTAAATTTATGCATTTTTTTTTCGGACTCAAAATAAGCTGATAAAGCATTCACCAGTTGGATGTCTGTCATACATTCTGAACATCATTAATATGCAATTTTGTCTATGCGTGTAAACATGTTCCGGCAAGGGAAAAGAAAAGGTTGGATTTCCTCTTTTGCGGGTTTTTTTTCTAATGTTTGTATAATGCAGTATCGTTGAAGACATTGATTAGAACACGATAACTTTTGGCTCGCGCGCTGCATCAGCACTGATGTTAGATAGTGCAGGAAAGAGGCAGTATGAGTCTGTCTGAATGAGGCAGCACTTCAAAGCCGGTTTAAGCGGCCTGACCTGTTTCAGTCAACACCTTTCTGTCATCCTTTTCTCCACTACATCTCTTCCTTACATTATGATCACAGCAGCGTAACTCTGATAAAACACAATGCTGGAATTTCACGCTGCTCCACTTACCTGGCTGGCCACACACACACATACACACTCAAGTAAACACAGGAGTCTCTCCAACTGTGTATAGGTTACTCCATATCTGTGATGGTGGAGTTATAACGCAAGACTCGGCTAACACTGGGTGCACTTATCTCCTCAGGGTTTCCCACAGGGGAATGTGGTTATGCCAAGAGATTTGGCTCCATGTAAGGAGGAACTAGCCAACGAGAGGAAAAGGGCGGAAGACGGAGAAGAAAAAAAGTAGTAAAAGGTGTAGTTGATATCTGTTCCATGCACACTTTTTTAGTCGTATTACTACAGTCCAAGTTTAGAAACATAATTGACTGTTGCTTCACCTGAAAATTCAAGTTTGATTTCATTCCTGCAGTTTGCATTTAGCTTTTGCCACATTGTTTATTAAGTATCTAAAATGCATTTTAATGTGGCTCATTTTATTTGAATTTCACTTTTAATATTTATCCAAAAATAATCCAAAATTGTCTATAAAACTAGGGGGAAAAAATCTAATTGAATTTATAAAAACTGAATAATATAAAATATGTCAACAGTTTAGCTCTGGGAGTTTATATGTTATGTATATTTTCAATTGCATGTTATTACACTAATTATGTAAATTATTTTATCTAAAAATAATGTATGTGGTAACAGTCTACTGTTTTGTAAAGTAACTTTGCTAATGTCCTCATATAATATCCTCATATAAAAATATATTTAATCAACCTGACACAGCCTAAAGTTTTTTTTTAGTCAATAATAATGTAGAAATAACACACGTTTTTGTAACACATTTATTATATGCTGCACATTGTTATTACTATGTAATTACATATGTAATTACATTATAATACAAGCACACTACAGTAAAGGGCAAAAGTATGAGCTGGAGTGGAAATTGCGAGTTGCTGTCAGTATGTTTGTGTATTCCAGAGCAGACTCAGGCTGCAGAGATAGACGGAGGAGAGCGATCACTCTATCTCCCCTCTTTCAACAGCGCAAGCTCGCTTCATTCACCCGTCCCACAGCGCGATAAACCCTCCGACAGATCCCCACACTTATTTTCCCTCCTTTTCTTCATCTTCCAACAAGTCTTTAATACATACATATCACAGGCCGCCTCCTGAGGTTTGAAAAATGAAAACACTACTTCATCTCGCCTTCCCCTTTTTTAATATTCGGTCACAATAAATATTTCCCATTTATATGCAAATGATGATCTACTGACCAAGAATGGATGGAGCTCGTCTTGTTTTCATTGTACTCTGAGAGGTACAAGTGTCTGAGACGGCGGACGGGGAATAGACGGAAATCAGCCGGAGTGGGAACGCCTCGCCATTTCTAGAGTAAATAATCCTGACTCGCCTTCCATTATTTTTTATGGCAGCGTTGAATGGAAGTGTATTAACTTATAAGTTATAAGTAGTTGGAAGTAAGTTACTTAAAACTGGCGGGGGGAAAGGCAAAGAAAGAAAGCTGACGCGTCGCTTAGTTGAGTTCCCCGCAAATTGCTGACATAATTACACGAATGTAATTTTTATGAGTCACGCAAATCTCGGCATTTTCAGTGAAGCAGATAATTAGACTTGGAATAAAGCGCAACTGAATAATTAATACATCAAAACTAGATGAACTTTTTCTAATTATTTTTATTTAATCTCCATTCTAATTATTGTTCGAGTCGGCTGAGCGAGATTGCTTCTCATTCAGGGGGTGAAATACACCCTGGCTGGCGTATTCTCAACCAGTGAAATATTAACTAAGCATGCAGAGAGGGGATCAGAGAAAAGACCCCTCCCTTTGCCCACCCTCCCATGATTGAACTGTAATTTAAAATTCGCTGCTGCCAACAAACAATTTACATCTACACCTGCCATATTTATTATTTTCCCCCAACGGTTTGCTACCAAATGCATGACGATCAATATTTTGCCAGCTTTAAATGAGTTTGTAATTAGCCTAATGTGCTGTTCCTATGCTTTTTAAGAGAGGGATTTGTTAAGACTTCAGTCTTCAAGTAAACCTGGCCTGCATGAGTGAGCGAGCGAGATGCTGACCGCAGGGGAAAATTCACACACTTATCTTGTATGTCTCTGATACCAGGAACTGGAGCGTTTGGAAACCAGCATTTCATCTGATAACCTTTATTGCTGAAATAAACATAATGAAAGTGTCCGTAGGTGCTGCGCGCATCCTCATGAACGTGAGCACATTTTGAACCGGTTTGTTAGTAATCTGTGTCTTGAATTTGTATGCTTTCTCACTTTTGTTGTTCCTTGTTCCAGCTTTATTTCTTGTGTGGTTTCAAGAATTAGGCCGGGAAATAATGAAGGTAGATAATGGCTGACCTTCTGTTAACTTGGCCGATAATTGCGATGGGGAGGCTGGAATTGTGCCGCGCTGGGTTCTCGCGCTGATGAGATGAACAAATAAAAAGCAGCATTTACAGGCATGAAATGAGCTAATTCTGCGCCTGCACACATTTCAACATCTCTTATTAGACTGTCGGGGTTTACTAGATTAATATTGCAGCTTAATTAATGTACAAACACAAGATCAGATTTAATTAACATCTGATTTAATTGCTTGCCTACAATTGCTTTTCACACTGTATGCTCCAATAGAAAATGATTGCAAAATGTAATAATTATACAGACAGATATAATGAGAATGCATTCAAATGGTTTGATGTAAATCCAAGACTGATCACTTTTGCTGAGAGAAGAAAAAATATCACATTTCCACAGTTTTATTAATTCATTTTGATTTTTGGGGGAAATAATTTGATTAAATACCTCTGATTATGTGGAATTATAGAAACAATAAGACGGTTTTCATGCAACATCCAAATTGATTCAAAGAGATTTTTGGAGCATTATCATTTTTTGGACCTTTAAATGTATTTTCGGTTTAGTTTCATAATATATATTTCATTAGGATTTATTTAAATAAAATATATCTTAACGTCTTTCCATTTAAAAATGAATGTTAAATGTATTTATCACAATTTGTATATTTTAATACTTTGAACAAACTCTCAAATTTGCTCTTTTTTTTTAAGTAGCTATTACATCATTTGGGGTTTGATTGTTATGCTGTTTGTCAAAAGTCAGATCAGTTCTGAGTTTCATCTTGTATTATTTTCGAGGGAGCCAGTATAGAATGTTTGTATCACTATTGTTATCTGGAGTATCTATTTGCTCCAGTATGTGCAATGTTTGGCTTTTATCACTTTATGGAAATACTACCTTCTTGGGGTCCATTTCAAATGTGTCCAGTGCCACCATGTGGTGAGTATAAGTACTGAATACAGCACATTGATCTTGTACCAGCAGTCTAAGCTCAAAGGGATGAACCTCAATGCACCAAATGTGCTGTTGAATAACTTCATGTATGTGTGTATAGGCTTTTGTGTGTGTGTGTGTGTGTGTGTGTGTGTGTGTGTCTTTGGACCCAGGTTGGAATGTCAGGCATGATATGAGAAGACAAAACACGCTGATGGCGATCTGTTTGTCTGTTGAAATCTTCTTTTAAGATTTCTAGTGTTGATGGAAGCTACTGGACACGTACAAAACAATTTGGATCAGACATTCCACATCAAAAGACAACCCGAATTCCGGAAAAGTTGGGACGTTTTTTAAATTTTAATAAAATGAAAACTAAAAGACTTTCAAATCACATGAGCCAATATTTTATTCACAATAGAACATAGATAACATAGCAAATGTTTAAACTGAGAAAATTTACAATTTTATGCACAAAATGAGCTCATTTCAATTTTGATTTCTGCTACAGGTCTCAAAATAGTTGGGACGGGGCATGTTTACCATGGTGTAGCATCTCCTTTTCTTTTCAAAACAGTTTGAAGACGTCTGGGCATTGAGGCTATGAGTTGCTGGAGTTTTGCTGTTGGAATTTGGTCCCATTCTTGCCTTTATATAGATTTCCAGCTGCTGAAGAGTTCGTGGTCGTCTTTGACGTATTTTTCGTTTAATGATGCGCCAAATGTTCTCTATAGGTGAAAGATCTGGACTGCAGGCAGGCCAGGTTAGCACCCGGACTCTTCTACGACGAAGCCATGCTGTTGTTATAGCTGCAGTATCTGGTTTTGCATTGTCCTGCTGAAATAAACAAGGCCTTCCCTGAAATAGATGTTGTTTGGAGGGAAGCATATGTTGCTCTAAAACCTTTATATACCTTTCAGCATTCACAGAGCCTTCCAAAACATGCAAGCTGCCCATACCGTATGCACTTATGCACCCCCATACCATCAGAGATGCTGGCTTTTGAACTGAACGCTGATAACATGCTGGAAGGTCTCCCTCCTCTTTAGCCCGGAGGACACGGCGTCCGTGATTTCCAACAAGAATGTCAAATTTGGACTCGTCTGACCATAAAACACTATTCCACTTTGAAATAGTCCATTTTAAATGAGCCTTGGCCAACAGGACACAACGGCGCTTCTGGACCATGTTCACATATGGCTTCCTTTTTGCATGATAGAGCTTTAGTTGGCATCTGCTGATGGCACGGCGGATTGTGTTTACCGACAGTGGTTTCTGAAAGTATTCCTGGGCCCATTTAGTAATGTCATTGACACAATCATGCCGATGAGTGATGCAGTGTCGTCTGAGAGCCCGAAGACCACGGGCATCCAATAAAGGTCTCCAGCCTTGTCCCTTACGCACAGAGATTTCTCCAGTTTCTCTGAATCTTTTGATGACGTTATATGCACTGTAGATTATGAGATTTGCAAAGCCTTTGCAATTTGACGTTGAGGAACATTGTTTTTAAAGTTTTCCACAATTTCTTTACGCAGTCTTTCACAGATTGGAGAGCCTCTGCCCATCTTTACTTCTGAGAGACTCTGCTTCTCTAAGACAAAGCTTTTATAGCTAATCATGTTACAGACCTGATATCAATTAACTTTATTAATCACTAGATGTTCTCCCAGCTGAATCTTTTCAAAACTGCTTGCTTTTTTTAGCCATTTGTTGCCCCCGTGCCAACTTTTTTGAGACCTGTAGCAGGCATTAAATTTTAAATGAGCTAATTAAGTGGATAACAGTGTAAACTTTCTCAGTTTAAACATTTGCTACGTTATCTATGTTCTATTGTGAATAAAATATTGGCTCATGTGATTTAAAAATTCCTTTAGTTTTCATTTTATTAAAATTTAAAAAACGTCCCAACTTTTCCGGAATTCGGGTTGTATATGTGTACAATACATTAGAGCTTTATTATCATTTTTTATAGTATGATATTTTTCTTTTTTATAATTTTGCAGAATATCATGATCTTGGTGTATATGTAAAAAGTCAGAAGCAAAATAAACTAAATAAACTAACATAGTATACCCCATAAGTCTTCATACAGTTGACGTAAAGTTACTAGTAAAGTTATTAGTAAAATAACAATTTGGGGCCAAATATTATTCAGACACTTTGACCTGACCCTGTTTTATTTATTATTAGTATTTTTTTTTACTTAAACTGCTAATGAGACCATTTTACACCACAGACTGAACAAAATTAAGCATTGTTTGGTAATTGGTTGACCTAAATTTATATTATCTAATTGTGTACTTAAATTTTACAGATGACAGCTATTCAAACTAATCAATTACATACCTTTCTATCAAAGCTAGATGAATTTATTCTGACACGGTTTAAGTTAAACATTTTTTTTTTTTTACCATTTTCCAAACTATAAACTGTGATAATGTGATAAATGTTGAAGGTGTCTGAATAAATTTTGGTTTGACTAATGTGTATATATATATATATATATATATATATATACACACACACACACACACACACACACACACCGTTCAAAAGTTTGGGTTTCTTATGCTCATCAAAGCTGCATTTATTTGTTCAAAAATACAGGCAAAGAATAATATTGTAAAATATTATTATGATTTAAAGTAATGTTTTTCTATTTTAACATCCATTAAAATCTAACTTATTGCTGTGATGCAAAGCTGAATTTTCAGCACCAGTACGCCAGCTTTCAGTGTCACATGATCCTTCAGAAATCATTATAATATGCTGATTTATTATCAAATTTAGAAAATGTAATATATAATTAGTACACTGTGTTTGAGGAAAAAAAAATGCACATACACATGCAACAAGTGTGCTGGTTCCGCAGGTAGTGTTATGGTCTGACTGGCGCCAGCACAGATGATACAGTCATGCTTGAATAAGAATCACACGTCCGGGCTCCTAGCATTCACCCTGTGTGGTGTGTTTATGATTGGCCTGCTTTACAGGTAGAGGCGGTGGCCTCATACACCTCTATTTGAACTGCTCACCAGCACATGACCTGTGTGTGTGTGTGTGATGCTAGAAAAGACAGCAATGTGCCGAAGCAGACAGACAGGAGTCAGAACAGAATGGACCTGCATGTGTCTATTACACACACAGTGACGCACACAACGCTTGAGTACGTTTGTGTGGGAGTGTGCACAAATATTTTAAGCGTGTGACTGCAGCACTGAACCCTAATTCACCGGATTATGCAGAGGGTGTGTGGCGGGGTCAAACTAGAAGTTGAGTCTGGGAATACCGAGATGAAAACCTTATTGCTCAGATGTTGTGTTTTCATTGTTTAGGGAACTAAATGGAGTTCTCAGTTGTTTCGTTCGAATTTCGTCTTTATCTCATTTGTGTCTTCTACGTTTTATAAGAGTATATTGAGAATGCGCTGAGGAACACTCATTTGATTACTTTGGATACATCTGAGCACAGTTTGAAACGGTGGTAAAATTTCTTGTGATACTCTACATGAGACGTGCGATTTTTTTTTAATGTTTTTTTTTTCAGGAGAAACGTTTGAGAATCAAAAGACATTAGCAAGTAGTGAAAAGAAAAAGAAATATAAAAAATAAGAGATCCCAGTCACACTTTATTTTAAGGCCCAAATCTTGGAAATTAACTACAACTTTTGTCACAAAAAAAACATAATTTGCTGCTTATTAATTGTTAGTAAGGTAGTAAATTTAGGTATTGTTTAGGATTAGGGATGTTGAATATGATCATGCAGAATACTTGCTTTATAAGTACTAATAAACAGCCAATTTGTTAATATGTTAGTTGTTTCTTCTACAACAACAAAAAGATTAAATGAAGAACAAATTGAGACCGCTTTTTTTTTTCTCCTGAGGAAAAAAAAGAGCTCAGTAAAGCCATCTTTAGATTTTCAGCGATATGATTATTTCTTGATATTTGTTGAACTGTGCTCTGATTTCCCAAGAATTAGATAAAAAACTGAAAATCTCAAAGATCAGAATTATAAGAGCTCTAACTTGGTATCTAAGAGTATAGACAGTATTTAAGACTACAAAAATACCCCTCGAAAAAGTCTCAGTTTGAACGTAAACACTTGTCATCAAATTAAATGAAACCAAATTATCAGAGCTACAAAAAAATCACTTTTATAGCTTCTGTATTCTTAAAAAACTGTATATACACTTATATAAATACATATACACATGCCAGTTGAAAGTCAAAGAACTCAATTTGAACTCAAATACTGCACATCAAATAAAACAAAACCAAATTATCATGGCTATTCCATCTATATTAATCTTATAACCCTGTAATCACTAAAACGCTACCCAAACTCTTAGATTCCAAGCCACTTCTTTACAGTCAGAGGCTTTCAGTTGATACTGAAATGAAACATGACTGACCAACTTCTGAACATTAAAGTTCTCCGTATGCTCTCCATCCAATTTCTAGCAGCGCCAATTGAGATGTTAAAGATATTTCAATTGTGAGGCCTGTGTTTTAAGGTGCCTTAAGTTACATTAGAACTCATTCCACAAGTGCACGGTAAATGAGAACATATCAGCGGCAGATTGTTGGAAAGGAAGCGTCGAAATGGAAACGGACTCAAAGAACCGTGTGACTCCAAAATCTCAAATCAATACTTGAACCCCCGTCCGTCCCTCTCCAGAGAGTGTTGTCCTCCCTGTGTCTTCTCTTCCTCCATCTTTCATCCCTCTATCATCAACCCACCTCACACACCCCCAACCGACCTTGTGGGGTCACCTGTCTTTGTCCGCCGAGCTCCGAGAGAGCTTTGTGCGAGTGTGTGTGTGTGTGTGTGTGTGAGAGCTTGTGAGCGTGTGTGTGTCTGGGCTTCTTATCTCTCTGGGCTGCTGCCGTTTTAAATTATTCATCCCTACTGCTCCTACACACACACTCACACACACATGCATCTCCATCACATGCCTGCCCGCATCCGCCCGCCCGAGAGGCGGTCTCCGTGGCAACCTTATCAAAGATCGCAGATTTCAGCTCGAGAAATGAAATAAAAGGGGAAATTGGCTGCATTAGCATAAGAGGAGGAAGCCTGGAGTTGAATACACACCCCTGAAGCCACCCCCCTCTGCTTCTCCTTCGTCTTCCTCACTCTTCCTCCTCCTCCTCCTCCTCCTACCCACAGTTCTTATCTCGCCTGTCTGATCACTCTCTCTCACTCTCTCTCTCTCTCTCTCTCTATATATATATATATATATATATATATTTAATTCTGTACCCCCCTTTCTCTCGCTTTTTGTTCCTCCCTGGCTCGGGGGGGAGAAAGAATAAAATGAAAGAGGAAATAGATTTGGTCTGGATGACCTTTGACCCTTTCAGAGTGAGTAAACAATATGCAGTAACCTGGGAGACGGGGCATGGGGATGTCTGCTTGACAGGCGACTTGATTTCCTGTGGAACAGGGGGCTCGTTTCCTGCATTTTGTAAGGGGTTTACTTTGGCAGACTTGGTCTGGTCCATAGAGACCCTCCCCTTTCAGATTGACTTTGACCTACAGCTGTATGGAATAGAGGTTTTCCATGTGATACCGTATAAACCTGTTTGATTCTTAAACAAATCATATCAAACATTCTTTTCTCCAGAATCCTGCAGCTTCTAAAACCAATAGTCTTCCCATCAGGATTGGGATCAAATGGAGGCAGATCTTTTTAAAACAACTGGAGGTTAACAAGAAATCAAGATTTACTCTATTTTCTTATTACACATTTCTGGAATATTTGTTTGTCTCAATAATCTTTCATTATACATTAAAAACTCTATTAATTCTGCCAAATTTCCCAGTTTTAGGCCATGAAGGCTATTGGACAACATTATCCAATACTCAAAAACTTAGACAATTTGGTCACACTTTAAGGTCTAATTGGCGCTATTAACAATGCTATTAACGACAACGTTTGTGTAAATAAAATAAACTCTTAATTTGCTGCTTAGTAATAGTTAGTAAGGTACGTAGTTGTTAATTTTAGATATTGGGTAGGATTAGGGATGTAGAATATGCTCATGCAGAATATATGCTTTATAAGTACTAATAAACACCCAGTATGTCAATAATTGGCATGCCATTAAGCAACTAGTTAATAGTAAGAATTGGTCCCTATACTAAAGTGTTACCACAACTTTTTAAGGTATTACAGTAGATAGCAGTTAACAGTTATTAAATGCTGGTTGAAGTTAATGGAGTTAATATAATACATTATATTAATATAATGCATTATTTGATTACATCAAGATGTTCTCATGGTGATGCAAACTCGCATTCAGATTGTTATGGTATGGGATACTTCCATATATCTTTTTACCATCCAATCAATTCCCAAAAAAACATTTCATTATATATTACTGACAAAATACATTAGAGTTTGGCCTAAACAAGGAAATTGTATGTTTGTTATAAACATGCCCATGGTGTTTTAGGGTTTTATTAATTTACATGACTTTTTCAAGTCTACTGTAAATCACAGTTTAAGATGAACTTAAAAATCTAAACAGGGATCATCAGTGTTGGGGAAAGTTACAATATTGCGTTACTCCCTAAAAATGAATGACTAATTACACGTAACGCGAGTTACATAATCAGATTTCTTTTTTCAAGTAACTAGCAAAGTAACGCATTACTTTTTAATTTACAAGAAAATATCTGAGTTACTATTTCAAAAAAGTATAGCGAGTTACTGTTTTTTCCATTTATTGACTGACAAGTCTCCTGTCCCCATATTGGGAGAAATCGTCAGTACAGAGGCATCGTGTGCGCTGTGTGAACATGTAGTTCTAGATTCAACATGAATGTGCATTAATTCATCCCAGTCACAAAAAACAAAAACAAATTTAGTATTCATCAAAGTGAATTAAAACCGTGAAATGCAAACTCAGCATATGATGCAAACCTGGAATAATTAAATATGTTAAATAGCACAAATCTATCTAATCCCATTTTATTAAACAGTGTATTTTTTTAACGTAACGCATTACTTTCCACAAAAAGTAACTAAGTAATGTAATTAGTTAACTTTTTAGGGAGTAACTCAATATTTTAATGCATTACTCTTAAAAGTAACTTTCCCCAACACTGTTTGTGACCATAATATATTACACATTTTTTTTAATTTTTTTTATTAAATCTATCAACTCAAATCTGTAGAATTGCTCTGACTTTTAGCATCAACTTCTCCAGACAGTAAATCAGGGGAAAAATGTCAATTAAAATGTATTACAAATTTCAGATTGAATGTTCTTATTCACAAATACCCAAGAGTGATATTAAACTAAGATACTATGTCATACACTTTTTTTTTTTGAATGCTAATATTAATATTTTAAACCTTTAAAGTGAGATATTCAAAAACATTCTTCTGTGACGGGAACTGACCAATAAAAACACCTGCAAGGAAAAAAGCACAGAACATTTTTCTCATTTAATACTGAAATGAGTCACATCTAAATTAATTAAAAAAAAATAAAAATTTATGTGCAAAAATCAAAGTGAATTCTTTGGGCCAATACAGTCCATGGAAAAAGTAGTGACTGTGTTATTGTCTTTGTGAGTGTGTATATTTGGCCTTTAGGCCTGCAGACTACCGCTCCATCTGATTTTAGAGGCCACTTTACCCAGAGAGATACGTAATCACACCCACTCTGTCTCACTTTCATATCCCTCACAGTCCGATTATCACATCTGTTTGTTCATTTAACTTTTACCAAACCCACAAGGCGGAAAATCATATAAATCTGTGTAATTAGTGTCTCAATTTCCACAGAGATTATCTGTCAACATAAACTTCACAGTCCTTGCTAAAAAAAAGATACTTTTAAAGAGAATGCTGGGACGTTTTATTGTATTTATTTATTTATTTTGTTGAAAGATATAATAGAGACATTATTTAGACCATATCAATTCGAGGCCCTTTGTTGTTGGTGATAATAAGCAAATGGAATTGTTCTCACAACGCCTTGGTTTTTGTATTTGCTTGAATATGGAAGCATTAGTGAACGTTTTAGCTTTTATTCATCCATTTGTTTATTTGTGTTTAGCATTTTTGAAACATCCATTCTTGCTTTGCAATGGAGATTTTGCCACAGGGCCCGAGTTGTTTCGACGTCAACATTTGTAGCCTTTGACGCTGCTAATCTGGTTAACACCAATTAAAGGCAAGTGCAAAGAAAATCACGCAGGGTGTTGGTCTCATTGGTGGTCCAGAAAAGACAGTTTTGTTTTGCGACAGAGTGGTTAGAGGCCATTTTACGTGTTTGTAACCCCCCCCCATTTCTTCAGCCTACGTCTGATTTCTTATAGACATAAAAGACTGTAATGCCTCCGGGCTTTAGTCCCGCCCACTCACCGTCTACGACATTAGCATCCAGCGAAAAATGCTACTTAGTGCCGAAGCTTCCGTAAATAGCCTGTAGAGATGGGGCAAAAAGTGTATGTTTGCCTGTATCTGTGTGTGTAAGGGATAGAGTAAAGCCAATTGCACCAAGACCACACATTCAGCGAGCAATTCCTTCTTTGGCTCGCTTACACATTGGACACACACGCACACACACATTACATTGATGGTGGTAGCTGTAATGATGAGTGACAGCGAGAGACGGCGGACAAATATTGATCCCCCACAATCCTCTGCAGTGCCTAACTTCCCCTCGTGCTGTTGTGGCAATGTGAGCAGTGCTGGGCCCCTGATAACCGGTAAGGGGCTGCCGCCTCAGAGAGTGAATATACGCGGTTCCGGTCAGTGCTGAGCATGTGCAGCGACTTTGATACCCCACTGCATCGTGGGTATTTGGCCATGAACAATTTACAAGTTTGTGTGTGTGTTTACAGGAGGCATACTTTTGCAGTCCACTCTGCAGATGTTTCTCTAATTTATATGCAGGGTTTTGCAGTATAGAGCGGATTGGGAAACTTTCGTGCAGCTTCTGGAGTGAAAATGTAGAAATATACTTAAATTAAAGGCAAAATTCTAGTTTTTTTTTATTGTTTCCCATCGATTAATTGATAGCTCTCAATAACTATTTACATTTATTAGAATAATGGTGTTTTGCAGATATTTCTTGACTTCTGTTCTCGTTCTGTTCATTATTTGTGGCTGGAAATGTTAGCTTATATGATATAATCTTATTTTTATTTGACTCTGTTTTTGTTGTGCTCTGTGGTAACCTGATTATGTTGGCTAATGTTATCTAGCTAGCTGGCCAATCAAAGTAAACAAAGTAGCAATCTACAGTAGCAGAAGAACCACCTAGCTGTATTCCCTGTTTCCAGTGTTGCCATACAAAAAATATATATTAGGCATAAAGAATATAATTCATGATTGGTTTGGGGTTTTCAAGAAATCTGCATCTCATATGACACGCTTCTGAATAATCCTGATGAGCACATGAGTCAACACATTGTCATTAAGCTATGCAATGAATGAGACTGTCAACATAGGGGTTAAAGGATTGATCCTCATGTGATCTGTGTATATGATTTTAGAAATATTTTCCAAAAGTGATCATTTCTTCAGGGGTAAATCTTATTAAGAGGAAAAACTGACTAAAAATCATACCGCACACAAAATAGTATACATATACAAAAAAGTATTTTATTTTCAAAACATGATTATCCGTGTTTATGACACATTCCATGTGTAATCAATTCTCTTTTACATATGTAATAAAGGTATTATAATATATATGTTATGAAAAGCTCTGAAAGTCATATGTTTGTGTGAAGCTACAAGATTCTTGACAACTTAAATTCAGGGGAACAAAAGAAATGATTAAGCCCAGGGCAAAGGGGGGCGGATGAACTCATAAATCTTTGCTATCTCTCTGTTTTTGTGTTTTTATCAGCAGACCCTTGTGTTTTGTGGTATGTTATTGAGGCTGGACGAGACTAGGGAAGATATGTCCCGATCTGAGACCAGAGAACAGAGGCGGAGGATGCTGAGAAAGATGTAGGACGAAAAATATGAAGAGTGGGTTTGACGATACTACATCATAAAAAAATACAACAACTGGAAACATAGACATAAAAGGCATTTAGCATCAAAGATATTTGAAGGGGAATGACCCTGTGAGATCATAAAGCAGACAGTGATGTCATACAGAGACTGTGTTTTTAAAGGGGGAGGATTATTGTGTATTAGTGGTTCAATCATCTGTAATCCCCAAGGACAGTCAGAGATTATCACAAATAATACACAGCTTGAATTATGAATATATACCGTATGAATCCATGTGAATATGTTTGCTTTGGGGTATATCACTGCTTTGTCAGTGGCTGATGTGGATTTTGTACACAAAATTGTATCCATATTAATGTGGCAAGTTGCGCTGATGCAACAATTAAACTCTACATAACCCAAAAACACCCCTTAATATTAATTTTATCATTGTTTACACTAGGAATGACTTTTCACATTATTTTTATGAAGAAACAAATATGGTTTGTTGTCATGTTGCTATACAGCCCCAATAAAACTTATGTGTGTCAGTTTGTTTCTGCTATGAATTTGTTGGTTTGTGATTATATTCTTAACAATATATGTGTCGTAGGAGTGTATGAGCATGTGTGGCCATCGGCGATCCCTGTTTTTCTGAGTTATACAATTACACATCAGTAAGTGTTGGGAAAGTCCTATGAAGTTGTGTATGTGTGTGTGAGTGGGTGTATATCTGGGACCGGCCGTGCTGGTACGCTTCTCTTTGTTGGTAAATCACACACACACATGGTCGGGTGGGGAGGCAGATTGTGGTTCCAGTGGGGTTTTCTTAAACAGGTTTTTTGTCTGCTCTGCGTTTAAAACTCCTCTCTTAAATTCACCCCATTCTCCACTCTCTCCTCTCTTCTCGCCCCCTCTCTACCTACTACTCTCTTCTCAAAGCCAACTGCTCCCTGATGCAGGCTCCTGATGCTTCTCTAACATATATTGGGTTCGATCTGTGAAGGTCCTTTTGCACATTCTGAAACTTTGCGTTTTTTCGTATTCGTCATCCTAAAAATTAATCACGCATAGAAACCTTGCATACTGAGTCCAATGTGCATTAATTAATCCGTTAAGAAAACATTTGCATAACTGAACTATTTGGAGTCTTCAAGCAGTGAGGATAATTTTGTTGTCCTCTCGCTTCTTAAAATTAGAAAATGAAAGGACATACTGTGTCCATCCAATCCTGAGATATACAGTAGAGAGCAAGGAGAGTTCCCCTCCTTATTAAGAAGCAGCAGAATTATCCCAGGTGGTTCAAAGTTTACTTCAGGATGTCAGTGGATCAGTTTGAAGCTTTGTTACCGATACTAGAGCCACATATTAAAAAAGAAGACCACCAATTTCTGTGAACTCTGTGTGCAAGGATCTTCACAGTGTTTTGTGCTGTGAGACGAATTGGATGAACTTGACAATCGCCATTCTGGATTTTGGCGTTTGCTTTTACAGTGGCTCTGAATTGTCAAAACACCTCTTAAAATGCTTGCTACTGTACAAATTCAAAAAATGCAGAAAATTGAACCCAATCCAACATTTTTTTTACAATGGACGAAAGTTTCAGAGGCAGTATGTAAACGTGATTGACACAAAGTGATTTTGTATTTATGATTCAACGTGTGAAAATTTTGGATGAAAATTTCAGGCTCAGTGTTCAGGGCCGTAAAGCGATAGTTCACCCAAAAATGAAAATTGTCATTAATTGCTCTCCCTCATGTCGTTCTAAACAAATAAGACCTCCGTTTATCTTCGGAAAACAAATTGACAATATTTTTGATGCATTCTAAGACCTCTCTGACCCTCCCATAGACAGCAATGTAATTAACACCATTAATGTCCAGAAACATAGCAAGGAGATCTGTAAAATGATCCATATGACATCAGGGGTTCAACGGTAATTTTAAGAAACTATGAGACTATTTTATACGCAAACACATCTGCATGGTGCAGTAAACACAGAAAAGCATATACTGTTTGCGTTCAGTGGATACTTTCCAAAATGGTGCTAGGGTGATGTGGAGGAGACAATTTGTTGAATAAAGTCGATGTCAGAGACAATGATGAGACTGCCTACAGGGAGGAGGTACAGCACCTGGCCACATGGTGTGCTGACAACAACCTGCTCCTCAACACCAGTAAGACAAAGGAGATCATTGTGGACTTCAGGAAGAAGAAAGGAAGCAAGCATGACCCCATCATCGTTAAGAGGATGGTTATTGAACATGACCAGCAGACTCAGGACCAGTACCTCCAACCCGATCTCACGGCAATTTGTACATATTTCACAAGGTGGCTTATTCGTACGAATTCGTACGACCACACTCGTACAAATTCATTTGATTTTTGCCAAATCGTACGTATTTTACGAGTTGCACAATTCGTATGAATTTGTACGAATGATCTACACCTAACCCCGTCCCTAAACCTAACCGTCACTGGGGTTTAGACAAATCATATAAAATCATACGAGTGAGGTCGTACAAATTCGTACGAATAAGCCACCTCATAAAATATGTACGAATTGGTCGTGAGATAGCATTGATACCTCCCCTCCACACACCTACACACTTCACAACCCTCCTCATCACTATATCTGGTTTTCAAAAAAAAATAAATAAATAAAAAAACGTTACCCTTACTTGCACTACTGTCTGCTCATCCAGAATACGGAATGCTCCATTTGCACACTGGAATATTTTTTATGCACTTTTTTAATGTCCATTGCACTAGTGTAAATTATGTTCATATGTTCATAGTTTATGCTTGTAGTGTACATACATAATTACATAATCCATCTGTATAGTATGTTCATAGTACACCTATCTGTATATTTACTATACATTTGTAACATATTGTAGACACTGTATATCCTGTACTTAGTGCTTATATCACTTCTGGTTACATGCTAACTGCATTTCGTTGCCTTGTACCTTACATATGCAATGACAATAAAGTTGCATCTAATCTAATCTCATCTAATGAAACCATGTTCGATCACAAAGTTATTTCAAACACTCGACTGATGTTATGAAGTTAATTTGGAGAAAAAGCATGTCAATAAATATCTTTGTCGGACAACAGGTTTGTAAAAAGCCTTATACACATACAAAACTGTATCGCACAAGTGCTACTGTAGTACATTTATTCAAGGCTAAAACCAATATTTTGTTGCACTGTACAGCCCTGATCAAACCAGTACCAGACTGTGGAAGGAGCGCCGTGTTTAGTGATTTTATTCCTCCTCAGTTTTACGTCTGCCTTCTGCCATGTCACACACACACAAAAAAATGTCAGCAACTTGGCTTTACCATTATATTTGCAGGAAGACGGACAAGGCTACTTCTTTTGCCAGAACTTTTATAACTTATGTACTTAAGTGAGAGTGCAGTTGAGTTTCTTGAGTACAAAATTTGCGTATTAGTGTAATGATTTCTGAAGGATCATGTGACTGAAGACTGGAGTCAGCTTTGCCATCACAATAATAATTTTTTTAATTAAATTAAATATAATATTTTAAATAACTATAATACAATTTTTTAAATTAAATTAAATATAATATTTTAAATAACTATATTACAATTGTATTACTTTACTACTATTTTTAATCAAATTTGGTGAGCATAAGTCTCTTTTTCTAAAATGTCACCGACCCTAAACTTTTTGACGTTTCCTTCAAATCCATGCATTCTTGATATGCATTAAACATTTCTTAGTTCATTTAGGCATTTTGGGACAGATCATGAAGTTTTACTTTTCAACAAACAGAGACGTACTGATAGACACTCACTCAGTCCTCATAGCCAGCAGCGGCAGTTCAGTATCTGAACATGATGCGACAGGGTTGTGTTTAATCTGTGCGGTAAGAAGTGATAAGGCTTTTTTTGTGTTTGGAGTTTGCCTGTTCTGGCATTAGAGCTCCTCACCCCCTGCCAAAGCAGATTGGGACAAGAGATAGATTGCTTGGGTTTATTTATTGTTCGTTTCTTTCTCTTTTTCCTTCTTTATGTCTAGGATCTTGTTTGCTTCCCAGTTATTTTCTCTTAGATGTGTTTTTTTTTCTCTCTTTTTCTCATTAAGTCAAGTTTTAAAAGAAGCCAATTAATTGTGGCCTGGCCAAGGACACAGTAACAGGCAGTAAGAGCACAGAGTGTGTTTGTGTCTGACCTGCCATCATTCACAACATGTTAATATGGGAGAGAGAGTGTCAGTCAGGGAAAGATTGAATGCTGCATGTCAGATAAAAATGTAAGTGTAATCTTGGTATAATCTTAAACAGTGAGGGGCTGGTCATGTAAGATTTTTTATCTATCTGCAATATTTTCAATGCTTATTCTTCGCAGATGTGTGCAAGTTGGACAACTTTTACCTTGTAATGTGTCCGATGTAATATCAGTGATTGCATAGGTATTGTCCAATATCTAATATTGTCCAATCAGTGATTACATCAATATTGTCCAATATTTATGTTTTCTTTCGGTTGGCTTTGCAAGAAGCTATACATTTATATAAAATGTATATGTCTATGTAATAGGGGTGTAACGATACGCGTATTCGTATTGAACCGTTCGGTACGAGGCTTTCGGTTCGGTACACGGTACGCATTATGGACCGAACGGTTCGTTGGACTAAATAATTATATTTGGGAAAAAAAAAAATTGTGAAATATAATGATATGCGTTCAACAAGGTAGCCCAATAACCCAAACGACGTAACAGGCAACGCCCCTGACACCCCCTGAAGAAGAAAAAAACACCAACTTATATGTTTATGTTAGGCTACTCAGTCAGGCGCTCGCTCACTCAGTAATACACGCTGAAGGCTCGTTGCAAAATGGCCAATGCGTTTAACAGACCAGAAATAGAAGATCCTCCAATAACCAACAGGTCTGGTGTTTGGGCGCACTTTGGATTCCCGAGCCTTCAGCGCGTACTGAGTGAGCGAGCGCCTTACTCTGTACTGGAAAACGTAGGTTTTAAGAACATGCTTAATGTAATTGAGCCCCGTTACAATATTCCTTCACGAGCCCATTTCAGACAGACCGTAATTCCTGCTTTGTTCCAAAAAACATAAGCCCTATAGAGAACCAATTGAGTAAAAACACACTCAATATAAAGAGTTATAGAGTTCCATATAAAAAGTTACATCTTTGTATTTGTTCATAACTAATATAACATTTTCATTTTTTTTTTTATAAGGAGCTGTTTTTGTTTTATACAGTATGCTGCTAAGAAAACACCATAGAAGATGGGTAAAGAATAGCTCCATCATTGTTCAATGTAAAAAAAAAAAAACATACTTTGTTAGTTTTAATAAATAAAACATTTTTTAAAAATCAAGGAAATTTATCTGCCAATTTTTTCTTTTTGCTGTATATAAAACGTACCGAACCGTACCGAACCGAACCGTGACACCAGTGTATTGTATCGAACCGAACCATGAATTTTGTGAACCGTTACACCCCTACTATGTAAGTATTTGACCAGTAATTTATAAAAGTAATTTACTAATTTCTGATAAATGCATATAAATTTGAGTAAAATGTCAACTCAAAGTATTTTATGTCCATATTAGTATTTGACCACAGAAAATAGTTAATAGTAATTGATATTTGACTTGGTATTTATAATAATAATAATAATAAACAAACAAATATATCTATATTTTAAAAAATGTTGTTCTTGAAAATAATGATTAGAACACCATGAGGTTTACAAAAGTTTTACGAAATGAAACCAACATAAATTCATGTTGGTAAATGTCAACATACAGTAAATGTCAATTTTAGTTTCAGTAAATTTAGTACTACAACTTCAGCTTATTTCAGTTAGTTGCCCAGACAGCATTTTCAATGTGTTTTTTTTGTTTCAAGTTTTTAAAGTATCAATTAAATTACCAAATGGGTTTGTAAATAGATTTAATTTTAGTTAACAATAGCAATGGTGATATTTACACGGTTTAAGATGCCATGAAGAACAATGAAGACTTGGCGCTGGATTTTTGTGAAAATGTATTTTTATGTATGAATATGTGTGTGTGTGTGTGTGTGCATACTTATCACATCATAAACAATACCGGCATTGTGGATCACATGATCACTCATAATCCAATAAACATCTTTTATCCACACCATCTTTATCTATCTTTCTCACTCTTTCTTTCATTTACACAAGCACGATCTGTCTCTTTTCCGCCCTATCTTCGCTCCGTAGGGGCTTTGGACAGGTATGTTCTCTTCACACTGTCACTCTGATTCTCCTCCAGCGTTCACTTCGTTGTTAATTGCTTATGGAAAACAAAAAAAGGACCTTCGGAAGATGGGATAAAACACCCTATGCCCCCGATTCCCCACGGATTCAGTCTGCATGCCTGCATTAAGCGTTTTAATATATTTAACGGGGCCTGAAACATCTCTGTGTTGTCAGAATGGCATGGCTTGGCCTCATCTGCCCATTCTCTCTCTCCCGTGTCAGAGTGGCATTATTTAGAGCTTATCTTCTTGACGCACCGCCTGCCGTATTTGTCACGCCGTGCCGTAGCGTGCCCCCCCTCGAGTCTCTGTAGAAAATTCAGCTGATGACTTTGGCCGATAGAGGAGAGCTCAGGCCTCCGACAGAGGCTGAAAGCTTGTTATCATCATCGTCGCATTGATTGGGACGCAAAGAAATGTCTTCTGAAGGCTTAGCGTACGTGCGTTGTTCTGAGAGATTTGCGTTGATGGTGTTGAGGCGTTCTGGCCGTTAGCGTTGGTGTCGGTCTTGAACTTCTTGTTTTTTAATGTTTCGATTCATATGGGCTGTACTCCTAGTCCCAGATTATCGCAAGTCCTGAACAAAGGATTAATACCGAGGCTAATTTCTAATCCACTTTTCAATTGAATCTGGATCTAGTGAGCAAATAGCTCTTAATGTGATGATGTAAGTTTAAAGAAGAAGCAAGCAATCATTCTCATTTTAATAGTGGTGTTTTTAAGGCAAGCATCACTACTACTATTACTGAAAATCACCAAAACACTCATCCCATTGTCCTTCCAAACCTTTGTGACTTTCTTTCTTCTGTGAAGCATAAAATAAAACATTATAAAGAATGTTTCAAATGGTTTCATCAATAGGATCTTAAACAACCATGAAGTCAATTGAAATTTTCTTTTGACAAAATTGTCCCCAAAATATAGTTAAGTAGGTATACACACATGAACACACTCACACAGTTTAATAATGACAAATGAAGCATCCATAAAAATGTGAAAATCATATGAACACTTGTTTACTTAAAATTCACTATAAAACACTGAAAACATATTATCTTAAACTTCTGTTAATCGGCCAAGCTGCCACTAGAATCTGACAAAATTCTGACAAAAAAATTCCCGATTAATCGGCCTGCCTAGAAACCGATATAAATATATATATATATATATATATATATATATATATATATATATATAAATATATATATATATATATATATATATATATATATATATATATATATATATATATATATATATATATATATATAAACAACGTGTTTGCAGCTGTGCATTAAATACCCCTCATATCAAAATAACAGCAATACGCCATTTGTCTTATCTGCATGTATAATGTTATGATACATGTAGAATGAAGGACTGACACATGAAAACTGATAACTTGTTGACCATATGAATATTCGGCTTTCACATCTGTTCTTTTAATTTGAGGTGAATTTAACTTACTGCAAACATCCTGCTTTACCATTGTGAATCCCCTCTTTATGACATCACAGTAAACAGACCAGACCAGTCAAGTTACTTGTTTTTTCCAACACTCCAATTTATTCTGCAGTATTTATGGAACACACCCACTCTGTGGCAAATGCATAAAGAAGTGATATAATAACCTTATTTTCAAGCAATAACGGCAACGGACATGGCCATCATTAAATTGTAATTACTATCACAAACAAACTCTGCCGGCTGAAAGCTGAGCTTGAGAGGCCCGCGGAAATGGCCATGAACAGAAAAAAACTCATCAGATAGCACGGCGGCGGCGTAATTCTCCTTCCCCTATTGAATAATGTCATTATCAGCGACTAATGATGATGTGAGGAGAAGCAGTTATGGAATAAACCGATTATGACAGAGAAAAATGATTGAGGAACCAGGAAGCTCCATTTATATCGTTTCCCTTTCTGCCTTTCCTTGTGTGATGGAATAGTCCCATCTTTGCTGTCTTTCTTTAGCACACACACTCCTGCCATCTCGCCTATCTATCTCTGTCTCTCTCTCTCTCTGTTCTTTTCTTTACCTCTTCTCCTCTCTTTGCAATTAATCGCTGTCACATCCAGTCTTGGAGAAGCTACTTTCAATCCACAGCTTGTCAGACTACAGGTGAGGTGAACCATAGTTAAGTTCAGCTACAGTCAAGCTAGCCTTTCGAAATGAGTTAGGGCTACAAATACAAACAGCTACAAATAGCAACAAAATTAAGTAGCCAACTAATATCAAAAGACTAACCTGACTGTAGTTGAACTATAGTAATTCTGTGAACCGAGTTCGGTTAAAAAATAATTCACCCCTCCAAAATGTAACATTTCAGTACTTGCTGGTAAAAGTAACTTGTAACAGAAAAGGTACAATGTTTTGAAAAAAGCTGAGCTACTGCTCGGCTCCTGAAAAATGTTAAGATAGCGCCTATACTTTTAGATAGTTACGTCTGGTCACATCTTTCTTCTTATTTTATAAGTGTTCGAAAGCATCATAATGCATTTGATTCTGGTCTCAAATCAGTTTATCATGAGTGTGTGTGTGTGTGTGTGTGTCGCGAGTACATTTATGCTCTATAAATGTGTGTTGGTTCTGCTTGTGGACGGGAAGGGCCCGTGGCCCTTATCAGTCTATAACATCTGGCTGTGTGTCAGGTGATGAGATGGGTAGAGAGAGAGATACAGAGAGAGTGAGACAGGCCGCTTTAATGCGATGTGGGGGGATCGAGCGAAAGAGGGGTGGTGTGCAAACAAACAGTGGCTGATATGGTCTATGCTTGTCACAATCATTCAGGACGCTCATATATCTTCCCCTCTGCTCCCTGCTTCAACGGCCCTCTACCTCTCTCCCTCCCTTTTTAATCTGGTTCCCCCTCTCTCTTCCTCCATCTCCCCTTCTCTCGCTCTGTCTTCCTTTCTCGCCATCTCTGCTTCCTTCCTGTTGTCTTATTTTGGATTTGCAGGCCTGTATTTTGAACAAAATATTATGTTATTCTGAATTATTATTATTATAAATTAATATTTGCTGTGATAATAATAATAATAATTACTATTATTATTATTAAACTTCTGTTAGCAGTGGTAGTAATAGTAGTAGTATTGGAAATAGTATATTATTGTGAACAAAGTGATATAAAATGAGTCAAATGAATCAGTGAATCATTTTCTGAACCATTTCATCTAACTGAACAATCAAAACCTGATTCAATATTTTCAATATGTATTTAAAGGTACAATTTGTAAGATATTTGCATTAAAATATCCAAAAACCAATAGGCCAGTGTTATATATTTTGTCCAGCTGATTACTAACAATATCTCTAATGTTTTCAACTACTTCATCAATCATGAGAAAATTCCCATTCTAAACAGTGACTTGGGGCAGTGCAGTCACCTGTCAATGATGTTAGTTACCTTTGTTACCGCCATTACTGACGTAGAAACCACATGACAACAGTGCCATGGACAAAAGCGGAAGTAGTGTCTAGCATCCAGCAAACCATTAGCTTGCTTCAAGCAGTTCATTATTTACTTCTTCTTGCACGTTTTATGGTGGATTGTGTTACTTATTTATGGAACATAATTACTGTTTACCGTCTGCCACTGGTTCTGTCGACAAGGACAGCTCCCGTAAACGTAAGCGTACGGGCCAGCCAAACGACCCAAGAAGAGTTTGGGACAAGAGGAGAGAAAGAGCGAGGATCAATATCGGTGTTGCATTTTCTAGATGGAGAGAGCTTCGCGACAAACTTCAACTAGAAAGAGATGCCGATCTCACTTGTGTTTTACTCGACAGGTGAGTTGTTTTGATTTGTATCTTAACAGAAAACGTATGCTATTATAACGATCAACAAGATTAATATTATGGGCATACACGGCAAACACGGGGCATCGCCTCTCTAGACCTGCGCGAGGACGCGTCTGATCCATATTCTGATTGTGTCTTTGCATTGACTTTTTATGTAATCTGCTTGCACAAATAGTTGAACGCGCATTTGCTATGTATGCCCAATTATTGTGTTTGAATGTACCTCATCCGTTAAATCCATGATTTATCTTTCTGTCTGATGGCCGTCAGCAGTTGGGTAGAAGACAACAAATCCCATCATTCCACGCTCCTCCTTAGCTTCATCAAACCACGCAATTGTTATTGTTTTGGTAATGCGCCCCCTAGTGGCAGGTCCTACAACCTGTACCTTTAAGGGTTCTTTTTTTTTTGTATCTGGTCATCTTGACACAAAGTTTTGCTTTCATTTATCTCCACTGCTATCATGACATTTTTCATTTGACTTGACAGAAATGTTATTATTTATTTTATGTTTTGTTTTTGCCTGGAAAATGGTGTAACTACAGTAGCTACCAGCCAAAACCTTGTACCAACTAGCAATAACAAGTAGAAAGTTTATAGCTATTTCAGCTATTTTCCTATTTTATAAGAGATACATTGAAAATACAGCCACCTCTGTGGCACTATGCTGTAGATGTGAGCGCAACACGAAACAAGCATAGCAAATGTGTTTTCATCTGCACATAACCAAACAACTGGCTTCCATCTACAAACTAATCTGGTTACAGACTTTACAGAATATTTGCACTTTGAAAAAGAAGAAATACTGAGTACACTTTTTGTGTTCAAGGCATTTCAATCCTAAATTTCATAAAAATTTGAGTAAATTCAAGTCAAAATGAAATCATAATGGACCCTATTGATTGTTTGATTGATTGATTAAACATCCTGTTTTATTTATAAATACACAAATACATATTATGGAAGTGAAAATTAAAGGGACTCATAGCCTCGTTGTATCACTTAAAGGTGCCATTGAATGCAAAAATTACTTTTATAATGTGTTTGATCACAGTTGTGTGGCCGTAATGTGTGAAAACAACCAGCCTATAATGATAAAAATCCACCCACTCAGTTCCAGTTTTTCACTACTATGACGACATAGTCTGTGAAAGTCCCACCCATTTGTGACGCTCTCTGCCCTATTAGTATATAGACAGTCCTGAGTGAGAAGCTGCAGTCCACCATTACTGTTCTCTTGCTGCAGCTTCTGGAGGTACAATGTCAGCAACAAAGAGCCATTAATAGTGTTGTGTGTTGGGATGCACCAACAAACATAGGAGTCTCCATAGACCGCTGAGGACATGTGGTTAACTTTCATTTTCGGAGGAAAAAAACAGAAGTCCTATACTTTGTGCTAACATTTTACACCTGACTTGACTGCCTCTCAAACAAGGGTCGGTTTAGTGCTGGAGATGTGCAAAGATTGCTTCTGAAAGAGGGATTGATACGACCATTCGTGTGCAAACATCCAGATAAAATACAAAGTAAGCATTACACATCATCGTTTGTTTTCCAAAAGAGCTTCTTGGCTCTCTGTAAGGCTAATGTTGCTAAAGTCTTTTTTCACTAATGCTGCTTTCATGAGCTACCAGATTGCTCATAAATAGGAATGTGGTAGTTAACATTTGCATTTGGAAGCAATGTGAAGCTACACTGGTATGCCGACGAGCATGAGCTCTTAAAGCTCCACCAGGGTTGCCAGGTTTTCACAACAAAACCCACCCAATTGCTACTCAAAACTTGCCCAATTACATTTTGATGTGGATCCCCCAGTACAGTACAAATCCGGTGGGGGTAAAATACACATTTTTGGTGGAATTCTCATGGTAAAATTAGCATTTTAGGGGCTAAATATCATGTTATTGGGAACTTGGCAACACTGGCTGCTCCGCACTCGTTTGAAAAGGGAGGTGGGAGCAGCAGCTCATTTTCATTTAAAGGAGATGGACACAAATAACAGTGCGTTTTGGCTCATACCCTAAAAGTGGCAATTTCAACAAGCTATAAAAAATATCTGTGGGGTATTTTGAGATAAATCTTCATATGCACACTCTCGGGATATCAGAGAACAATTTAAAATATTGGATCAATGGCACCTTTTAATCAGGAACTACATTAATAATAACAGATCATGATAAACTGGATAAAGTCTTGGCATCAATAGAGAACATCACGACATCAGCACGTTAGATCATTTGGCAGCGAGACTTTGACTTTGTTGGACAACGTGAGATTGTGCCACAAGCTAGTAAATACATACGGAGAAAGTGTTCGCAATCAGAAATCTCGAACAATCAGAAAACAAGCAGTCAGTTTATATTTCTGACTGAGGGAAACCCTGATAGAATACATCTAGAATAGATAGATAAATAAATAAAAAAAAGCGGTAGTGGTAAGTAAATCAATATGGCATATTCTTGTGTTTGACCCAGTCTGCGTTTAGGGCTTTCTGGGCCTGAAGCTTAAATATCCGCTAATGGAAGCTTGTGTAGATCTAATCACGCCTGTAATTGAAGTTAACTTTGAAGCTCTCAGTCTTGAGGAATATTTAAAGACAGGAGAGAGGGACTGAAACTCAATATGGTGCACCGGAGACCCGGCTATTCATCACGCATCAATAATAAATGAATGCTCCTCGCATAATTCTGCTCACGTTGTTTCTTTTTGTTTTTAATATTTCCATCTTCTGCATGCTAATGCTTCATGTTCCTGTGGTAGATATGCCATTCCGTCCAATTCAGTTTTTAGTTCTGTTGCACTATTAAGACAGATCAGTCTCAAAGCAACTATACAAAAATCAGTTCTGAATCAAGCCCCAGTGACAATACACAATCTGTGTGGTGTAGATGTGAACATGTAGGTATATCTGGATTTGGATAGTGCTAACAATGTTTAAAAAAAAGAGGGCCTTCCTGGTCATTATGCTCTCATGGTCTCTTTGATGCAATGATGTAAACTAGACCAGTCATCCATGGACTGCGGGGTCTGCATAAAATGAATGGATGAATGAACGAATGTAGCCTACATCAAAAATTAGTAGTTTCAGCCATGTTCTGGGTGTTTTTGAGGGAGTCAGTGGTGGTTTTTATATGATTACAGAGTCTGATACTCTTCTTCCAAGATACTGTATGATTCAGTTGAATGTGTCAGGTTACATCAAATGGATTTATGAACAATTTATAAAAAATACGTTGTTTTTTTCTCTTTCTCATAGCAAAGGCCCAATATTTGTGCCAATGATGTTTATTTTTTGTATTTATTATTAGTATTATTTTTTTTTTTCGGCAAAATTTCATTACTGTTAAATTGTTTAATTGCTGGTACCACATTAAAAATAAATAAATAAATAAATAAATAATGCTAGGATAAACCATTAATATTATGGTACAAAAACTTTAAATCACGTTGAAAATTACAATTATGAGATAAAAGCCAAAATTATGACATCGTAGTAATGCCACTTAACATTAAAGATTATGACTTAAAGATAATTCAGCAACACTTACACTCACAATAAATTTGGTACAGTCTTTTTATGTTAGTAATTAAAAATAAGAATAATAAGAATACACATCACACCTCTGTTTATCAATTTGCACTGGCTTCCAACAGGTGCTCGCATAAAATTCAAGGCATTGATGTTTGCCTACAAAACTACCACTGGCTCTGCACCCATTTACCTAAATTTGTTACTTCAGACTTATGTGCCCTCTAGAAGCTTGCGTTCTGCAAGTGAACGTCGCTTGATTGTGCCATCTCAAAGAAGCACAAAGTCACTTTTACGGACTTTTAAGTTAAATGTTCCCTCCTGGTGGAATGAACTCCCCAACTCAATCTGAGCAGCTGAGTCCTTAGCCATCTTCAAGAATCGGCTTAAAACACATCTCTTCCATCTTTATTTGACCCTCTAACTTTAACACTCACTATTCTAATTCTATTCTTAAAAAAAATCTAACTACCTTTCTAATCATTTTATATTCTATTTTCTTTTCATTCATTATGCAATTGTATGTGTGTGTGTGTATGTGCAAAGACCTCTAACACTAGCTTGCTCTATTCTTTTTTATTTTTTATTCTATCTGTTTTCTTTTTATTTATTATATTATTTAAAATCTCATGCTATGTGTACTGTGTTAACCTAACTGAGACTTGTTATAGCACTTTTATATATCATTGCTCTTTTTGTTGTTTTTGATTGCTTCCACTGTCTTCATCTGTAAGTCGCTTTGGATAAAAGCGTCTGCTAAATGAATAAATGTAAATGTAAATAGGCATACAACTCATAATTGTTAGGCCATGTTAGATCAGGTCCATAAACAAACATTAATAGATAGATACAACATTAACTAAGATCAATAAATGCTTTAGAAGTATTGTTCATTGTTGGTTTATGTTAACTAATATAGTTAACAAATGGAACTGTTACTGATAATTCTGATATAAAACGTTGAAACTATGACATGCTAAATCACAACGGTAAAAGATTTGAGATATTTGAGAATTATGAGATAATGTCAAAATTATGACATAACGTCACAATTATGACATAAGTTGTGTTTGACAAAATGACAAAATCCTGACATACAAATGTGAAACTATGACATACTACATCAAATTTCGCAAATGTGTAAATTTAGATAACATATCAAAAGTTGTTACTGACATAAACTGTCAAAATGACGATATAAGTTGTCAAGTCAACGTTAAAGTATGATTCAAGTTGACAAATTTGAAAATTGCAATTAGTCAACTTTTTATACCATAATAAAGGCATTTTCTTTCTTATCTCATAATTTGTACTTTTTAACTCATAATGATTTTATCTAATAATTTCCACCTTTTGTTTAGTCTCATAATTTTGACTTTTTGTATCATAATTATGATTTACCAAATTGTGATTTTTTTTATTAATCAGCAAAAATGGTCCTCCATAGCTGACAGTGTTCAAATGAATGGTAAAATCACATATTATTGAAGCTAATTAATATTTTTGACTAAAAACATATACTGTAGTATTACCACATTATTGTGCAGTGACAAAACTCTAATGACATGTTTGATCTTTAACACAGTTTAGTGTTAGCGGAGCGACTATATTAGCTTGGTTTGCTCTGTTTATGGTATTAACAGCAAGTGATTGATGGCGCAGGCCATTGCGGAGCGCCGCATGAGTTGTAGAGGCTCCTGATATGGATGCCTCAGATGCTCTGAGATCTCCTACATGTCAGATCCTGATAACGCGTTACTGAGCGTGCTACACTCAGGACCGCATGGGCCCGCTGGCCACCTGCAGCCAATTCACCGTTTTATTACTAACAACACAGCCTTTTCTCTCCGGCCTGATGCGAATGCCCTTCTACTGTTCACGGCTTAGAGATTTGGAACATGGGTTGTGGTCAGTCGGTGAACTGGAGGAAGTGGTCAGCAGTGGTAATGAATGTTTCGTGATAATACCAGAAGTAAAAATGGAGCATTCTGCCCATCCCCGGCCACTGTCTCCTGTTTCAGCGCATCGATGAATTACCCCTCTCCACAACTCTCTTTACTTATCAGCTTTCTCTCCCCCTCTCACTCGTTCTTTTATCAGTCCATTTTATCTCTTCTATCTGTGCCATTTCTCCCTCTTGTCCCTGCGCCGCTTGCCGCTGTGATGTCATGGGACTGTCTGTCGCCGGGCCGATGGGTAGGTTGCTGTGGCACTGCTTTCCTCCACTCCATCACTCCGACTTTCTCCCTTTAGATCAGATTGACGATAGCGACTCAGTACTGCATCCATTCGAGAACAAGTACACACATTCAGCGGCCAAAAATGCAGTGCGATGTCACGCCTCATTTAGCCATCAGACCTCGATCAGAGATGCACAACACGACTGGCGCATTCCAATCAGTCAAAGTACGAGCGAACGCAGACATCTGATCAATTGGTAACAATGCAAGCCGATTCCACACATACCGCAAACACTTTCACTCAAACCCACTCACATTATGAGTCCTCACTGGCCTCTTGAATTCTTTACGCATGTCTGTATTGCCGCAGCTCAAGAGATCTAAAAAAAAAATAAAAAAAAAACAACCTTAGTGTATTAACTGCGCATTGCCGTTCTCACTTTAAATAGGAACACATTTGAGCCTCTCTTCTTGGCTTTTAAGAATAAATGAAGGCATTTGTCTGGATTTTTTTGTGAGGGACTTTTAAAAGAGGATTCTGCTCTTCAGATTATCTTGACTAAAAAAATCCTTGGACGAGAGAACCTCTCTGAGATACAGTGCACAATGTTTCTGTATTCATTCTTACTATCATTTAATACCTACCCATTTTACATACAGTACATTTTATAGCTCCAGGGCTTAGAGAATGGATCCAGACTGACAAAAGTTGTATAGTTAGTGTGTAATTATTATGATTAGTACATTTTAGGAGAGAATTTGGGTGGTGTTTTCATGGTAGTTTCCAGGGTGTTGCTACGGTATTCCTAAATTGTTCTAAATTATGTTTAGTACATTGAAAGGTTGTTAATATTTTTTTTTTTTTTACCACATTGACCCTGTGATAAAAGGCCCCATCTAAGACTCTGTGATATTTTGATATTTCATGGATTAACAATTGGACAGTTTGAGTCTAGGAGAACAGTACATATATATTTTTTAGATAATTAAGAATTAAGCCTGACTTTCTCTGTTTAATGTCACCCCCCCCCCCCATGCTGTGCTACTTCAAATACACTTCAAAGAACAACTTTGCAAAGTTTTTGGTGTTTCAAATATGTTATGATTGATTCTCATTGATATTCAGTGGTGTGTTTTTATTTTGGGATATATAGATAAACTTACTTGTTCTCTTTTTAAGTGTACCTTACAGTCTGAAACTAATTTATACTGAAAAAAAAATAAAAATAATAATATATATATATATATATATATATATATATATATATATATATATATATATATATATATGCTTTAGTGTGTGTGTGTGTGTGCACATGGGCCGCAGTTCTCAACTCATTTTGTTTCAAGATTCAGATTTACTCTCCACATCAAGTGGCAAATAAATTTTTCTTCTCTCTCTCTCTGTCTCTCTCTCTCTCTCGCTATATATATATATATTATTTGAATCACTTTTTGATTATAATTTATTTTTAATATAAATGTCTAATGCCTAAATGTTTATTTTTTTATTTTTTAATTAATATTTTAAGGTCTTTTAACGATAAATCGACACAGAATTAGTGTTTTTGTTCTAAATATTATTACTTTGATGTGGTTTGTTTATTTTGTTTTGTTTATAAGGATTTTACAGATATTGTACTGGAAATCTAAGCAAAATCCAGGTAAGAAATATATTTTTGCATTGATGATTGTAATATGAGTCATATTTTACTTTTGCATCTACTTTTTTTTTCAGTACTGTACCTGACTCTATCAGAACAGTTCTGTGACCCGTTTGTAGGTTGCGATCTACATGCTGAGAACCACCTTCATTGACTTTTCCCTATTTAACACTGATCATCCAAAATTCACTTTCCCCCTTCTGTCTGAGATGATCTAATTGATGTAATGAATTGCATTATCTAATCGCAGGGATCGGGGCGGATCCCCCACCCAGCTTTTATCTGTACACAGCTTCCTGAGCTGCTTACTTACCACCTGCAATGCATCATGGGCCATGGAGGCAGCTTTCACTTATTTTACACAAATCATAATGGGTGATGTCCCTCCTCAACCCACATACTTAAATTTAGGCTACAATTCCCAGTGTAAATGTACTGATATGTTATTATTATTATTATTGCAATTATATAGAGGAGGGTTAACACTCTGACCATAATTATCTAAATAAATACAAATAGCTGACATATATATTTTTTTTACAATTTTTTTTTTCTTTTTTTTTCTTTACATATTTTACTTTGTACAAAAAAGTATAAAACGTTAGTAATAAAATTAATAGTTCCCACTAGACAGACATATTATAGCAACAATAATAATAATACAGATCTTGTTGTGAACCTTCATAAAACATTGTATCCTGATTATTTTCTCAGACTGTTATTGGATTGAACAACACTGCCATCCAGGGGAATTTAGATAAAATACACGTTTCATAATCCCCCCCCCCCCCCCCAACCCCAACAATTTGCAAGGCTCTCCAGAGGAAGAGAGCTGACACATATGGGTTTATTCAAGTGTTTTTAATTGAATTTATTTGAGAAGGGCATGCACTAACACGCTATTATGAAAAATTCTCTATGTATTTTAAATCCCATTTACAGGTGAATTTAAGTCAGAAGTTAGCATATATGCCCTACTTACTCCAAATGGCAAATAATTATAACATAACTAAACTACTTGTTTTGGATCGGAATGTTAGCTTTATAGTTTAGCAGCAAAATTTTATATTTGTTCTGACAGTTATTATTCTAGAGGTAGATACAATTATTGCAACCAATAATGTCACATTCATTTCTAAATCAGTTTTAAATATTTATTTTAGTAATGACTAGTTTCTTTTGATATATCTTTTCTGGTATACAAAGGTTAAGGCTTTAATTAAATTACCTCAGCTTTCCTGAATGGCGCGAATGTGCCGGTCATGTGATCATCCTTAACTGCAAGAAAGAAAAAAAAAGTATCCTGGAAGTGGCCTTCAGAAGTAATTCCATAACTGCCTTGTTCTCAAATCGACTCTTCGAATAGTTTCCTCCTCCTGCATTCCTCCTCCGCCTGGAATTCGTCGAATATCGGCGTTTCATAATGATTTAGCGAGCCATAAATTCATCCCTATGACGCCAGAGACTGCGCTGGAAATTTGAGGTGTTTTTCTAATTATGTAAATTCTACTGCGAGTTTAACTGCGCCGTCCTAGGATTTTTGACCTTATCTATCTATCTATCTATCTATCTATCTATCTATCTATCTATCTATCTATCTGTCTCTCTCTCTCTCTCTTTCTCTCTATAGACCTATGTATAATTTTTTCTTACATTTTCTTTTAAAACTGGTCAGCCAATTTTTTTAAATGTAAAAATGTTAAATCATTAAATCATGGTTAAGTAGAAATGCTATTCTCATTACCAACAACCATATGTGTATATGACCAAGATATGACTCAGTTCATCTTGATGTATCTTATTATTAGCTATTTTATTTAAAAAAGTGATGCTATATCCAAGCCTCTAGATGTCAGTATAAGCCTAATGTTGTGTAAACAGTAAGATGATGACATTTTAAAAGATTCAATGTAATCTCTTCTCTGAATTAAAGGCTGAATGTTAGAAATGCACTCAAGAGTATCACATCACGCCAGTGTTTGAGTACAGAGATAAGACCGTCCACAATGCAATTTAAATTTCACAAGGCACCCAATTCTCTCTCTGTCTCTCTCTCTCTCTGTGTGTGTGTGTGTGTGTGTGTGCTATACTGATTGAACTACGATGTGCATTGGTTGTCCCATGTATTTAAACATACATTGCAATTTATTTTATTGCAATAATTATGACAATTATTAATTTTTTTTATTTCACCAAATAGTATTTCCTATATATTAATTATTTTATTTTAAATATACCAAAATATGCCAACCCTGTATAGAGTTCCCACCATGTCAGTGAAGGCAAATGTCAGCTTGTAGAGAAATAAGGTGAATAATGACACTCTCTAGATCATAACACAGTTTTCCCATCATTTTTGGGACTAGCCCAATCTATCATTTGAGACCACGGCAAATCTGGCCAGCAAACTCCATTTTCCCCTTCTTTCTGAGAAGCATGAGAAGATGAGCCATGCTCCACTAAAATATCTTTTTTTTTTTTGTATTATTATTTTTGTTTCTCATAATTTCAAATTCTATTATAGTGTTAGTCATAAAAAAAAATAGCATGCACATTGAAAGTGGTCCAAGTGTCTCAACCATATTATAGCCTTTGTATAGAACAGACAAGAGAAGTTGACATGGAACAATTATGAGTGAATAATAACTTTTGGTCTAGAAGACAAATACAAGTAACTACTTTCATAGTGCTTTGTCATTTTTAGTTCTCTCTTAAATAATTGAAAACATGCTTTTAGATTTTGTTTTCTGATGCACCTGCAATTTGGTTGTTTACTTTCCCTGGAAACCTGTTGCTTCGTAAACAGAGGCTTGCATGAAGTGCTAATTGTGTCTGGCATCAAACACTGGCAATCAGTCTAATGTGACTGTGATTCACCTTTGCAGCTGCTTTTGTGTAGACCAATATGCAACTTTACTTCTGCTGAACAGCACAGCCAGCATCTAATAATTTTAATGACCTACACTGGTTGAGTATTAGCATTCACAATTATTCTAATAAACCACATGATAGTTTGTAGCAGTTGTGATGGGCTATAAGCCTGTTCTGATAAGACTGTGAACAGAAGGAATAAGAAAAGAGGTTTCATGTAAATAACTAGTCAACTAAATCATGTAATTGTGCATGTTTATTATAACAATAACTTGAAAGAGAAAGAGAAAATGTATTTTGTTGTTGAGCTAACACTTTATTTTAAGGTGTCCTTGTTACATGTACTTATTAATATAATAACAATTAATTGTGCATAATGCTGTAGCTATCGAATATTTTAGTAATCGAGTATTCTACCAAAAATTCCATTGATTAATCGAGTAATCGGATAAAATGTGTTTTTGCTTAATTGAAGTGCAATATTAATTATGCAAGAGAAAATAAGACTCCTGGATCTCTTAAAATGAACAACGAAGTTTCCTTTTTTAGAATTTTTTTTAAATTTTTTAAATGCATAGAATGCAATGCATACATCAAAAATAAACACTTAATTAGTACCCATTGTTTCTCTGTCTGTACTTGTACTGTGAAAAATAACAATAAAAGTGCAATATTATGCAAGAGAAAATAAGACTCCTGGGTCTCTTAAAATGAACAACTAAGTTTCCTTTTTTAGAATTTCTATTTTATTTTTTTAAATGCATAGAATGCAATGCATACATCAAAAATAAACATTTAATTATTACCCATTGTTTCTCTGTCTGTACTTGTACTGTGAACAATGACAATAAAGTTGACAGATGAATTAAGTGCATTTAAGTGCCATTCAGTTGGGGTTTTAAATAAAGCATTTTCTGAGATGCACATTAAACATTAAACACATAAAACATTAATTTAATATATCTTTTAATTATTGAAAATTAAGCAAACTTAACTTTTTGGTAAACAAAGGGGATTTACTATTAAAAATAAAACAAGAAGAAATGTTGTGTGATTAAACCTTAAAGAAATAATGTTTGATTTTTTTTTTTAGTAGTAGGCTATGTACATTCTGCTGAACAATAGTAATACATATCTGCCAAATAATTGTCTTTAAACCAGACTTTTATTTTGACGGGTTGTGTATGTGATGTGACGCTAGTTTTACTCAAATAAAACGGTTAAATGCTCATGAAGTGACTGTCAGAGCAGTTCTGGAGATGTTGTTCATGTGTTTACATCTTATTTAGTGAGACAGCAGACGCTGAAATCACCGCGAGCGTCACGCGCGCTTCAGTGTGTGTAAAAAAAGGAAGACGCGCTTCTGTGCCATTCATTAACAGAGACATGCAGAACATGCGGGATTAATATTTAAATAGACTGTTCCAGCTTAATATTTACAGATATTAGTCCATATCGTGATTTTATGTAAGTGCAATGACCTATTTTTGATTAATTCATTCAAAATTGTGCAAATTCCGTGCCATTCCGCGTTAAACTGTAAATTCCGTTTTATGACTGGATTCCGCGATTCCCTCCGCGTTTTCTGCATCGCGGAAATCATAGCGCTCTAGTTGTGGTATGCCAGCTCTATCTTGCAATGGACACACGCCACGACGTTCTCTTTACGTTTGCCCGCGCCCTCAAATCAAAACACTGCTGACTCCTTGCAGTAAACGATTTCGGACGCAGCACTTGTGTCTCCTTCCGCTTTGTGGGTGAAGTAAACGCGTTGTCACATTAAAAAAAATCATTGCGAAAGAACCTGACGTGAGATTTAAAATAAATTAAATGAGGCTTCGAGGGAGCGGAATTTGCCTCGATCATTTTTTGTAATCGAGTTACTCGAGGAATCGTTTCAGCCCTAATTGCATGCAAGTAACCCTAAGTCAAACCCTTAACCATATAGTAAGTACATGTAGTTAATTAATATTACGCAGTACTTAAATGTATAATTAAACTGTAACAAGGACACCTTAAAATAAGGTGTAAACTTTGTTGACATTAAAGTCTTTGTTATAAATCAAACTTTTTTTTTTCTTTTTTTTTTTCATTGGGGCCAAAGTTAATCTGTCATTTGGAAGAAGCATGCCAACGTTGTTGTGACATGCCCTCTTCCTTGAACTATGAACAAAAATACAGATTCATTTATGAGATGAGAATACAAATGAGACTCCACATAGTCTGTGCCAAACAGAAGTGTTTTGTTCAGTCAGTTAGTGGCTGCCAAGAGCATAAATCCATTAAAATTCTAAACATTTAGGAACTGAACACTCTATACAGTATGTGCAGTTTAACCTTTGCTTCTTTAGGTTGAGAAATGATGGCTTAAACTCTTAAACTCACAGTCTGTTCCAACCATTGTAAATTATTCATTTGAAGGTTGAACATTCGTGGAAACTATACTTTTGTCGTTTCAAACAAAAGGGCAAAAAAAAAAAATGCTTAAAAGGCCATTTAAAATGTCGGCGCCACAGGCTGACTAAGGGGGCCTGGCCTAGCCACTTTGGTCCCTGTGCCCCCTCACCTTGTTAATTTCTACCGAAGGGGAAACCTCAGGGAGGACAGCATTCTGTAGGCATGCTGACTACTGAATGGTCAGCATCAGAGTTAGCATTAGCAATTGAGGAAAATATTGATAAGCTAAAAACTGCAGAATTATCAAATCTTCTCATAATACTTTTTGTCGGTTTAGTACTTCTCTGTACACTTGTCGGGAAGTGTTACAGAGTTCAGACATGAGTCACCGTTGCCTCACGTAATTTAGCTGTTAACCACTAAAGGTTCTGGTTCTGGGCCTCCTGTGGCATTAGATCATAAACAACATTAATCCTCTGTTAAGCAAATTAATCCATGTCATGGATTAAACTGTATTTTGAAAGAAAAGTACAAAGACTTGTTTCACAATTTGGGAATTGAGCATTGAAGCAGGTGCCTTTCTCGCAAAACGGAACATTAATTGCATGACAGCACATTAAATCAAGGGCAGCCCTCATGGAGCGAAGTAACTGGAGTTAAGTGGTTTACTGAAAGGCAAAAGAGCCAAGTTGACAAATTTATTTTGTTTGCAAGAGAGACATTTTCTAAACCCCCTCCACTTTTATCAGTCCTTTGCAAATGTTCTGTACACATTTTAGTTCCTTTTTTTTTGATTGGGGGGGTTGGTCAACTCTTGCATTTTTTTTTAGATATGCACTTATGCAAGCATTAAAGACAGCCATATTCTACTTGTCACCAGTTGCACACATACACAACAACAAAAAAAAAATCTGAAGTAATATCCTATTGAATCATGAGACCAGGGAAGATTCATATCTCTATTGCGCCAGTAGAATAATAAAAAAATTAACATGAAAATAGTCAATCAATTATGACGGCGTTTCAGTGCCACATAAAAAAAGACAAAATCTAAGATTACGAGATTAAATACGTAATATTTTGAGAACAAAATCAAAATTACGAGAATAAATTCTAAATGTTTTCAGAATAAAGTCGAAATATTTGAGAAACTGAGTCGAAATGTTTCGAGAATAAAGTCTAAATGTTTTGAGAATAAAGTCTAAATATTACAAGCATAAAATGTAAATGTTTCGAGAATAAATATTAAAGTTATAATATTTTGAGAGTACATTATGGCTTTTCCACATGCAAATGGCCCGGATTGGGAGCACCCGGAAATATTCCAAAGTCTCATCTTTCAAAATCTGTCAGTTTTATAGCGAAATACAAACAATATATTACAAAAAAAAAAAAAGTTGTTTGTTTTTTTCACGCTCTTTAATGTGGCGTGACAGATCACTGTATTGGCCTCAGTTTAAGCCTTCAGTTTTGTGAGTCTTTCCAATTACAATGAGACATTATTTTCGTTACAAATTAAGCTATATTGTTTTTTCTGTCTTCTGATGTTCCTTCACTTTTATATCTTGCTATAAACTTTATAAACTTAAAATAAAAATAAAGTGGAAAAAGACATTTATAATTTGTATTTCGTGATAAAAATATCAGAATAAGAAAGCCGTGCTATATTATACAGTTATGTGTTATATTAAAAGCAACAATGCACAAAATCATTGGTGTTATTGGGTGGCTAGTATGCTACAAATAATGAATGCAAGATGTTAAATATTATATCCAATCATGTACTGTATTATACCTATGAATAAAACAACCTGTGAATAGTAACTTACTTGTTATAGCCTACAGGCTATGTCAGAAAAGAAAACATAACGTACTCAGTTACTAACGTAACCTCGGTTCTCTCTAGAAGAGGGAACGAGTACTGCGTCTTAGCTAAGACGCTACGGGAAAAGTCTCTTTTCACGAAATACTGAAGCAAAAAATTATCCTTAATTTTGAATTTTTGTAAAGCTCGCTCATTGGCTGCTCTGCGGCAAGTGCACAGCCTATCGAGCGCAGGCTGATGCAATATCAGACCAATAAGGGCGCTTCGCGCCCTTCACGCCACTTCCCGCCGAAACGGGTGTGGCCCAACCCTATAAAAGGAGCTCAAAAAGGCTGACTCACCTGATTTATTTCATCGCCGAAGCGAACCAGAGTGAATCGTACGCACGGCAGAGAACGCAGTACTCGTTCCCTCTTCTAGAGAGAACCGAGGTTACGTTAGTAACCGAGTACGTTCTCTTACGAGAGTTCTCTCGTACTGCGTCTTAGCTAAGACGCTACGGGAACCCCATGTAAAACGCCGTGCGCGCAGGGATCACACACCAATAAACCTGAAGCAACGCTTTACAGTGCACAGTCACCCGAGGGACTCACAGAGAGCCCAGGACAGGAGAGGGGGAAAGCCCTCCGTCCCATATCTAGCAGCACCCGTAGATGCGGCAATACAATCATCACACAGTCGAGGCAAGGCCTGACCAATGTGGCAATGCGGGTCTTACGCAATACTGCCCATATAACAGTCGGCAGCGCATAACGCTCACAAACTCAGAATTCCCATCAGGGCCCTGATTCGGCTATACCGACAGCAGCCTTGCTTGCAAGGCGGGAACCTCCAGGTTATAGAACCTGATAAATGTAGACGGCGAGGCCCAACCTGCCGCCATACATATATCCTGCAAGGAGATCCCAGTAGACCACGCCCACGACGAGGCGACGCCCCTCGTGGAGTGTGCTCTGACGCCCAATGGGCACTGAAGGCCCCTGGAAGCGTAAGCCAACGCTATGGCGTCAACTATCCATCTGGATAGAGTCTGTCTTGAAACAGCCATTCCCTTGGAACATCCACTGAATGAGACAAACAGCTGCTCAGTCTGTCGAAAGACAGCGGAGCGGAGCGAGACACATAAGCTCTTAAAACCCTAACAGGGCAAAGAAGACTCGAGTCTCCATCCTCTCCTGACACCGGCAGGGCAGACAGGGCAATAACCTGAGCCCGAAACGGCATGTTGAGGGACTTTGGCACATAACGGTAACTAGGTTTGAGTATGACCCTTGAGTCATTAGGCCCAAACTCCAAGCACGACTGGCTCACTGAGAGCGCGTGCTGGTCACCCACACGCTTCACTGAAGCAAGAGCCAACAAGAATACCGTCTTGAACGACAGATGCTGGAGGCTAATCGATTGGATAGGCTCAAAAGGGGGACCCTTCATGGCCTCCAAAACCGCCGCGAGGTCCCATATAGGGACTGATGGAGGTCTGGGAGGATTCAGCCTCCTAGCTCCTCTAAGGAAGCGGATGACCAAATCGTTCCTTCCTATTGACTGACCGAGCGCTGTTTCAGAAAACGCTGCAATGGCCGCCACATAAACTTTGAGCATGGATGGGGCTCTGCCCTTATCCAACAGCTCTTGTAGGAAAGAGAGAACCTCCGACACCTCACAATTAAGGGGTGAACATCCCCGAGCTGTACACCAGCTGGAGAACACCGACCACTTCGAGGCATACAGCCGTCGTGTCGACGGAGCTCTAGCCTGAGTGATGGTATTTAGCACTCCCACTGAGAGATCAGAGGGTAACCGTTGAGCGCCCACACATGGAGGGACCACAACTCCGGTTGAGGGTGCCAAATCGAGCCCCTGGCCTGCGAGAGGAGGTCCCTCCTCGACGGCACTGGCCACGGGGCGATGTCTGCTAACCGCATCAAATCTGGGAACCATGGTTGGTCCTTCAAAAAAGTTGCTACAAGCAGTATTGAACATCTCGTTTCTCTCACCCGTTCTATCACCTGCGGAAGGAGGGAGACGGGAGGGAAAGCATAAAGTGGGCAGCACGGCCATCTCCGTGACAGCGCGCTTTCCTTCTTGGAAAAGAACACTGGGCAGTGAGCGTTTTCGTGGAACGCGAAGAGGTCCACCTCCGCCCTGCCAAATCTCTCCCACAACAGCCAAACTGTTTGCGGGTGTAGAGACCATTCGCCCGTGGGAATGTTGTTTCTGGACAGCCTGACTGGACCCAGATTATGTAGCCCAGGCACATGAACCGCCCTCAGCGAGCGCAAGTTGCGCTGAGCCCAAACCAGGAGGCATTCTGTCAGCCTGTACAGGTTTCGGGACCCGATTTATGTAGGACACCACAGACATGTTGTCCGAACGGACTAAGACGTGGCGGCCCTTGATTCGGGGACAAAAGCGCGTCAGCGCGTTCTCCACTGCCAGCATTTCCAGACAGTTGATATGTTGGAGCTTTTCCCGTTCTGACCACAGGCCAAAGGACGGTCTGCCCTCGAGCAGCGCTTCCCATCCCGAAGTGGAGGCGTCCATCGACACCATCTTCACTTTCGAGGAAGTCCCCAGGTTTACACCTGATTGGTACCAGTCGTTTGCTGTCCAGGGTTTCAGGGCTGTAACGCAGCCCTGATTGACCTTGAGACGCAGTCGACCAGATACCCGCGCTTTCAGCCAGAACTGCAGGGGGCGTATGCGGAGCAGGCCCAACTGCAGAACCGGAGATGCCGAGGCCATGAGACCCAGCATCCTCTGACATTCTCTGAGCGAAACGGTCGCGCCGCAGCGGAGAGAACTCGCCGCGCGCTGAATGCCCAACGTGCGCTGTGGTGACAGCCGCGCCGTCATGGAACGTGAGTCCAGAGCTTAACCCAAAAACAGTATTGTCTGACTGGGGTTCAGCGAACTCTTCGTCCAGTTGACACTGAGACCGAGTTTCTCCAGGTGATCGAGTAAAACGGCCCTGTGCTCCACGAGCTCCGCTCGTGATTGAGCCAGAATCAGCCAGTCGTCCAAATAGTTCAGCACTCGCATGCCTCTGAGTCTGAGAGGAGCGAGTGCTGCGTCCATGCACCTCGTAAACGTACAAGGAGCTATGGACAAGCCGAACAGTCGGCCCGAAGTATGTGTGCTACTTCTGTTTTGACCGTGGTTTCGACGCACGCTAAAAAGCGCGGAAGGCGTCGACAAAACTGTAGCGAGTAGCCTCTCCTTATAATGCCTGGCACCCAATCCGAAACCCCTGGAAGCGCTGAACATAAATCTGCATGAATGGCTAAGGGCCGGATGCGAAGCACGCTCTGTTGACTGGGCAACGGCGGCGCTTCGGTGTGCTGTAACATGGGCATTACGCCTGTGGCATTTGAGGCGGGGAGCGCGCTGATCACAGCGGGCAGATCGCTCCTCCTCGACCCCGTCCCGGCGCTTAACCGATTGAGGGAGGGCTGAGCGGGTGCCGTGGGACTCGTGATGTCTGCAAGTAACTGTGGGCTGCAAGTGTGCACATTTACTGCTTTCGACTCGCTGTCTGCCTGGGCAGAGCGTACGTGCACGGGTTTCGTTTTTACAGAAACCACGCGCCTTGTGTGACATAGTGTTTGTGGGCACTGAGGAGTGGGCACGTTTACTATGTGGAGCACGTGACCGATCTGAGTCGATCTTATAGGCGCGAGCCCTGTGTGCAGGGCTGTGCTTACATGTGGAGATGGGCACTGAGGAGTGGGCATCGTCACTACATTTATAGCACCATCGGCCGTGGCCGGACGAACGTGCACGGGTTTCGTTTTTACAGAAACCACATGACGCGTGTGACATAGTGATTGTGGGCACTGAGGAGTGGGCACGTTTACTATACAGTGCGCGCGATCGACTTGAGTTGCTTTTATGGGCGCGAGCCCTGTGTGAAGGGCTGTGCTTATATGTGGAGATGGGCACTGAGCAGTGGGCATCGTCACTACATTTATAGCACCATCGGCCGTGGCCGGGACACCAGAAATTACACCTCTTTCGGGAAATATCTGGGTAGCTGTGATAACGGTTTTTGTGTGCAGGCAAGCGGGCAACCGTACAGGCTTGCGCATTGCAAAAGACGCTGAAACAGTCACAATCCCTGGAACTGAAACAGCGGCGCGCTTAGGTGAGAGTTTGGCCGCGGCGACTCGTACACCGGCGCTTTCCTAGGATGGCTTCGGGGCTCCCGGCCTCACCGTAATCCTCTGCCGCGGTCCCCGCGGCACGGGGCGACGGCCGGTAGAGCGAGAACGGGGGTCTCGAGCTGCGTTGCTGAAGCTGTTGTGATAACGGCTTTTGTGTGCAGGCAAGCGGGCAACTGTGCAGGCTTGCTCGTTGCAGAAAACGCTGAGACAGTCACAATTCCTGGAACTGAAACAGCGGCACGCTTGGGTGAGAGCTCGGCCACAGCGGAACTCGTACACCGGCGCTTCGATGAAGCAGCCATCGTGTGTAGTGCAGACGCAGCCTGCTCAGCAGCAGAAACGATTCGCGCGAGCAGAGGTGACGTCATGCAGCAGGCTTTAGATGGCAACACCGCTTTTGTCCGCCGTCCAGCAGAGGGCGGACAAAGGTGCGTCGCTATCGCCTGTTCCACCGGCGGAAGTGACTGGTAGTTCCTGTTTTCAGCATCATCCAGTGTGGAGAATGCTAGTGAGACAGACGAACGAGTTCGCGCTGAATATGGAGCGTTCCAAGCCTTTGCCACCTCTTCGTGAAGCTCAGGAAGAAATGAGGCGGGCTTTGAGAAGTACGCTCATCCAAAAGGAAACTACCATCCAGCCGGGAACGAGAGGGGGGGCGCTGGTGCAGACCACTCTAGGCCGAGACTCGTCGCGGCCAGTGTGAGCACTCGCCTCGGCTCCTTCTCGATGTCAGCTCGTTTGCTGGGCTTCTGAGCAGAAGGCGCGAGATCCTCGGAGCTCGCCAAGCCCTCACTGCCCGAAGCAGCAGAGAGCGCGTGTCCTCTAGGGCGAACCGGCGAGCTCGGTTGAGCTGAAGACGGTTCCGGAATCCGCTGGAAGCGGCGTTTTTTCGGCGCCTCAGCGCAGCGGAGAGTGCAGGCTCAGAGAAAAAGGCCAAGCGAGTCCTCAGAGTCACCATGGCAACAGCTCGCAGTGAGGGCATCCACCGTCAGCGAGCGCGAGCGCTGCATGATCTTCACCCAGGCAGGAGAGACAGATGACGTACCGGTCTCCCTCGCTGAGTGGGGCTCTGACGAGCCGCAGGAAGGCATCTTAAAAAAGACGCAAGCTCTTTTACGAGTGTGTGTTGCAGGGCGAACACACACACACGCATAAAGAACAGTTGGATATAACAGAATTGAAAGGATATGTGCGCCGGAGAGCGCAGCAGGAACGGCAGTGGAAGGCGGCGAAGGCCAGCAGCTTCAGAAGTGGCTCGTCCCACTGAGATGCCTATCAGACGGCGCTTGCTTCCTTCGTGATCCAGCGATGCGTGAGCTTCGCTGAAGAGATGAAAAATCAGGTGAGTCAGCCTTTTCGAGCTCCTTTTATAGGGTTGGGCCACACCCGTTTCGGCGGGAAGTGGCGTGAAGGGCGCGAAGCGCCCTTATTGGTCTGATATTGCATCAGCCTGCGCTCGATAGGCTGTGCACTTGCCGCAGAGCAGCCAATGAGCAAGCGAGCCGTCTCGCCTATGGCTGTGTACTGCTGCAAATGCGCTTTACAAAAATTCAAAATTGAGGATAATTTTATGCTTCAGTATTTCGTGAAAAGAGACTTTTCCCGTAGCGTCTTAGCTAAGACGCAGTACGAGAGAACTCTCCTAAGAGAACTAATGTTAACAAGTTGGAGCCCACTTCAACTTTTAGAACGTTTTATTAATTAAATAGGTTACATTTGAGGAATAAAAGTTTGGACGCCACAGACGTTTTTGCGGAGTAGGTTGTAGTATTTTCAAAAATTTGTAATTTTGTAATTTTCACAAAGAAAACAATATCATTTCAAGGATTGGTTCAAACAGATACAGCGATCTGATAATTAAAGATCTTGTAAAACACACTATTGTAAGACACATAATCTGTGTTTCGCTTTAAACCTTTTGAAAGCTGAGACTTGTATTAAAAGAAGGCCTACAAAGCTTATTGCTATTGGGTGGCTGATGCACTACACATAATGAATGCAATGGAAGACATTAAATATTATTTCCAAGCACACTGTCCCTGCAAGTATGACACATGGTATGATTTCAAATTTATTCTTGTAGTATTTCGACTTTATTCTTGAAACATTTTAACTTTATTCTCATAATATTTTGACTTTATTCTCAAAACATTTCACATTTATTTTGATAATAAATAATATAATAATAATATTATTCTTTATTCTGTAGTTTATTCTTGTAGTATTTTGACTTTATTTTCTAAACATTTAGACTTTATTCTTGGAACATTTCAACATTATTCTTGGAACATTTCAACATTATTCTTGTAATATTTTTACTTTATCTCAAAATATTTCGACCTTCAATCCCCTAAATACCACTAAAATGGCATCGTAATTAATCAACCATGGATTGGATCATGACACTTGACACATGACAAACAGATCAAATTGTAAATTGCCTAAAGTTTCCCACCCCTAATCCTAAGGAATGCAGTTATTCTTGCTGCATAGTAATTTTTTCTAAGGCTGGAATACAATACATTTTTAAAATCTGAATTTACTGACTTTGTAAATAGTCACAGAGATGGCCATCATACACTAAATGACGGAGTAACATTCGCTAGCAGACTTTAAAGTAATTTCGATCACAGCAAACTTACACAGAAACATGTGCCTTGTTGTTCTAAAATGGGATCAAAATATCATGTTTGATTTCCACCGACTGGATTGAATCATAGAGTCTGTAACCATCATACCCTATGCGATTTTCTATGAAATCTTTCAACAAGAATCTGCAGACTGGCTCTGACTTTTGGCAAATAGTGTCAAGACAGTAAACTGGTGGAAAGTCAGGGCAAAGATTTTTATAATCTAATAGGGATGGGAGGGGAAATACAGTGTACAGTATAGTATTGCAATATTTTCCACGGCAATACTATATCGATACACAGATGCCAAGTATTGGTCTTTTAGAATACTATTTGGTAGAATAATAAAATACATTTCTTTACAATCCACTAGATGGTGGTGATGAATTGTTTTCTGGTGAGGTCAGCTGAGTCACCTTCAACATGCAGTAAGTTAGTAAAATTAAGATAGGGGCATCGCGGATAGTTATCAGGAATGCCTCGTCTGTGTTAAAATCTGATGTATTTACATACAGTACTTCAGATTTTTAAACAAGTAGGGATGCACCGAATTTTCAACATACGAAAATAATCAGCCGAAAATGTGAGCAAAAAATGTAGGCTAAATATAATAATAATAATAATCATAATATATATATATATATATATACTGCCCGCCCGGCATGTTTTACTCTCCTCGTCAGTGATGCTCCGCTCAATATTCCGCTCTATGAATGTGCAGTACGCTCATGTACCGCTCATGCTCACCGGAAAAGCAAAGTCCTCTTAAATAACGTGCCAACAGAAAATTTCTGTGCAGTATACTTGCTACTGTGCAGTAACATGGTGTAGGCTAGTTCAGCTGTACTGGGCAACACTGGTAAAATGATGCTACCTTCAGTGACGCTATGCTCTGCTCATATACTCTGATAATAATAACTTTGTAGGACTATATATTATTTGGATAATTAGTCAAAAAAAAAAACGTATATCTGATTTTGTTACATAGAAGTCAATAAAAATAATATATTGATATTTAATATTAAGGTAACTCTTTACAGTAAGGTTCCATTAGTTAATGTTAGTTAACGTAATGTAACTAACATGAACAAACAATTAGCAATACATTTATTACAGTATTTATTAATCTTTCCTAATGTTATTTATTGAGAATAGTTATTCATTGTTTGTTCATGTTAATTGTATATGGTTAATTGTATAATTGTATATGTTTTTTTTTTTTTGTATTTGTCATCCTTATCAAAATGCTTGCAACAGATGCGAAAAAGTAGAGAATAAAATCTGAATTCTGAATTTATGGACCAAAAACGGACCAAAGTTTCAGAGGCAGTAGATAAACGTGATGGACACAACATGAGGTCATATTTATTTTTTAACATGCAAAAATTTTGGGTCCCTAACGAGAATTTTGGACTAAGTGTGCAATGACCTTTAGACAAAAACTTGTTACTGAATGGCTAAGAGTGAGAATTTGAATGTCAGCATTGTCAATTAAGGGATGTACAAGGTCTGTGAACTGTGGATTGAGTACAAAGACACCAAAGCATAATGAGATGACCTAATGTCATCATCTAAAATAAACTTTTCAATGGCAATGCACAAGAAGTCATTAGTTGACCAAAAGGTCAGATACTTTATATCTAGTGTGAATGCACCTTAACAGCTACAGGTACTAATCCAGTGCAACAGAAATAAAGTACTTAACACTTTAAGATGTTGAAAACCTGCCTCCCCCATCTCATGATATGCAGATTTGTAGTTTAAATCCGATGACTCTATAAACACACCTCATAACTTTGTCTCATGGCTTAGAAAGAAGGATTAATCTGGGCTTATAGAACATAAACACCAGCAAAGAAAATGGTCGTAGTGTTTGACCAGCTTAACCTCTCTGCCCACATTTCAGCAACTTCCTGGACATGATTTAAAATGTTTAAAAACAAGATATCTTTTTGTCTGTATATGATACTGGTCCAAGCTTTCCAATGTTCAGCATCTACACTCACTGTTCAACAGTAGGAAACAGGAAGGATTGTCTGATAAATTAACAAATGTGAAAATGTAGCAAGAAAACCTCTTTAACCAATTCTATTGACAGTTTTAACATTTAAACATGGTTCTATTGTGTTTAGCATATGCATTGTGACATTCCAAACACTAGATGCCAGTATATCATAAGAAATGTCCCTATAGTATAACGATATGATTTCATTTCATTAGCGAGCGTCTGATGGCTTGAACTCACATTAAATTTAAAATTCAAATCAGTCTGAATTCATTGAACCTCTTACCGGCTCAGCTGAACTGGTGGATCATGTAGATTTAATAAGGGCTCATTTCCTTATACCCAATTCCATTTTTTAATGAGCAAAGAGGTAACAGTGTCCTAATAAGGACATTTTCATCCAGAAAAAAAAACAAAAAAAAAATCAGGATTTGATCATGGCGACCGGTGGCTGTCTGAAAATCCACTTTTAAAGTAATATCGATATTGTATTTATTGATTCACTACCCTGTTCTCCTGCGGCCACGCTAAAATCTCTCCATCTCAGTGCAACAATTCAACAGCCTGCGGTTGATTGTTCAACACCTTGGCAAGAGTTGAGGTCAGGGAAGACGGTTGAGGAAGGAGGAAAAGACCAAGTGAGAGAAAGGGGACATGGGAGGTGGAAATGAGGAAAGTCTGAGGAGCATTAACGAGCACATGCTCTTCAAAGCTATCAGCTCCTTTGAGACCTTTCTTAGGCCTGCTCCCTCTGGCTTGTAAGTGTGTGTACAGATACACACACACAGTAAGAATGTCTTTAATAAGTGAGCCATTGATCCGACTCCCACCACCAGGCAATTAAGAGTCCAAACTCTCTAATAAGCTCCAATTGGCTGGCCGGCAATTACTGTGGCAATGGCTGGAAGAGTGAGCATGAGGCAGCTAGACTGATTGGTTTCACTGGCTCTAATGCGATTGCGGTTCGTACCTTTCTGACTGCTCCACGGGTGAGCCGCGTTTGAGCAGTAATGGGCACCCGGCTACAGATATATCTCTGCGAGGCCTGATTGCACCCTGCTGTCAATAAGCTGTCGCACCTTTAATGGGGACGAAGATTGTGTGTGTGTGTGTTTGTGAATGTGTGTGTATATTTGTACTTAAGGGTCAAGACAGTGTCATGGAATGCTCCCATTACACCAGGGGCATATAGATTCTCAGTAATGAGACGAAGGTAAGGTTTGGTGGTTTATGACAGAATAGAAACATTTAAGACCTGGACAGGTCTCCTGCAGGAGCTGGAAAACTTGAGCTAAGGGTATTCTTTTCTTCCAAAATGTTTATCCGGACATGCTGTGTCCAAAACACTATAAAATTGGCTGACTTCCTGTTCTTATGCAGGCTTTTACCATGCCACTGTCAAGTAAATAAATAAATAAATAAATAAAGTCAAGAAATTGTCCCTTTGGAAGTACAACAGCAATTCACTGAGATAGCACCTGTTGCGCTTTGTACCTTGTCTTCTCCTAAAAGGTGCATATTAGTACCTTAGAATAAAATAAATAAAATAAAATAAAGTATAAAATTCCCTTGATGATTCTGTGTATCCCAGTGAAAAGCTGTTGTCCCCCCGAAGGGACAATTTATGCACATTTTTTTCTGTGATGTTACGAAACCATATATATATATATATATATATATATATATATATATATATATATATATATATATATATATTTATATATATATATTTATATATATATATATATATATATATATATATACCCCAGACTTAAAAGATGACAGGAACTCAAAATTGTCCCTATTCACTTTTATTTATACACGTCCCTGGCTTATTGTGAACAAATGATCAGTGCGTGTTTCATACATCGCATTACATAAGTTGTCAACACTCTTTCATGTTGACTTCAAAGTCTCATAGAGCATAATACTATTTTGCATCTTTCCCAGAATAATTCCTATTCTCATTTTGCCGTAAACACTTTATTGATGCAAATTTTCATCTGCGGCTTTACTGTACCATCTTGCTGTCATGAGATCATAATGTTCTTGTACTGGAGGCATACTGAGACAGTCTGTGAAAGTTCCCAGACGCCTAGCAACAGCTACCAGCGCTCCCTTAGTCAGCTGCTTATATTAATATCGACATAGCAACACGTAGAGTCTTTGAACAATCTTGTTAACCCTGTTGACTTGCCTTAATCGGTAAAGCAGCAGTTGACATCACTTGTGGTGAGGTGATTTTTGTAACATGAGTAAAGGATAACTGGTATTTGTCGCTCATATTATTCTAAATATCAAAAGTTTTAGCTGGTTAATTTCTGCACTTACTACAGTTCTTGCTTGTGTATTTTCATGACTCCTACAAGCATGAAATGCATTTATATTTCCCCATCTTTTGACATCACACCTTATGTATCATCAGGGTAGTTGCTGATGAAGGGCTTGGGATCATAGTGTAAGAATGCCATTTTCTTTTGGCTCCAGAGTAATTAGTCACATGACAGATATTTCAGGAATGGAGTGACGATTAAAAAAAAGATGGCAGCAGCTGGGTCACACATACTACCAGAGCTGCATGTGGCATGAGCAACAGCCACTGAGGTGTGTGGGAATGCTAATGAATTTGGAGGTAAAACCAAGAAGGTCCAATCCAAATTCAAGGATACTTATATGTAGTGGTGGGCCGTTATCGGCGTTAACGTTCTGCGTTAACGTGAGACTCCTATCGGGCGATAAAAAACATATCGCCGTTAATCTATTCTCAAAGTTGGGTTGGGAGCTGGGTCTATACTAAGCAAGCTATGATGACTTTCACCTTGATATTTTATATAACCGACTGGCTGAGGCCAGCCTAAAAAGATGCTCAGGACAGTTGACTGGCCACTGCTGCGGATCGTCACAAAAGCTTATCTTTTTCACGTGTTTTTAAGCCTTACAGCTTGTCGATTTAAACATTAAAGCATCCAAGCTCTCCTCGAAGTCACTCCTGCACCTGAACAAACAAATAAAAATCGCAGTTTGAACAAACAAAAAGATGTAAAAGAGCCCAATTCAGTACTCGCAGTGTTCTGGTGTTCAGGGCTCACGCAGATAGAGGCGTCTCAAAACACTTGAACATCGAATTTGCTTATTTTTGCTCTTGTGCTGACAAATACATACAAAATATGTCAAAATATCCACCTTGGAAATTATGCTCGAAAAAAATGTCAGTTATTTCTTAAGTGAAAGTAAACAGTTGAGGAAAAAAATGTGATGTGTATTATATTGGATGGGTTCATCGTCTCTTAAAGTGACCGCGCGCCTAATTTAGCTACTGGCTGCTGTAATGTTAATCCAAGAAAATGAAAATGAAAATCCCTCACTGCTCTTGACTGAATTACTCTGTAGTTTTAACAGTCAAACCAAAAATTATTCAGACACCATATATATTTTTTGATATATATAGCAAAACTGTAATAATGTGAGATATGTTGAAGGTGTCTGAATAAATGTAGGTCAATGTAGCCATTTTAATCTAGATTAATCTAGATTAATTTCAAGATCACAGTGAGATTAATCTAGATTAAAAAAATTATCCTATGCCCACCACTACTTATATGCAATGTTTCCATCCAAAGATTTTAATTTAACTTATGTCCAAAACTTGAATATTGGATACAAAATTTGCAAATAAAGCACTGTTTCCTTCGAACATGTCAAAGAGAACAAAATCGTAATTTCCTGATAAACTGGAACTATATCACCAAGTAGGAGAATCCACTTAATATAATAATTTTCATATGTAATAAATTACTTGTGCCTCAAAGAAAGCAGACAAAACACAATAAATGCAGTTGTTTGTGAATGCAGTTCTGCAAGACAATTATACAGAAATACTTTGATGACAGACATTGCTCAGACACTTCAGAACAACCAAAACAACATTTCAGATGTTGTGCAATGAGATCAGTCTGCTGGTTAGTCAAGCTATCCAATCTGAGGCACATAAGTTTTCTTATGCACATCTTGGCGTTTTCATCCAGCATTTTTTATGCAATATTCTAAAATGTGCATAAAAATAGGTGGATGGAAACATAGCTTTTGTAGAACGTAACTCATCTTTGATCCATTGGGTCTTCAACTATAGAGCTTGTCTGAATACCATTTTTTGAGCTTCAAAGCCTTGGTAGTAATCACATTAAATATTCGAAGGGAGGGGGCTGAGCATATTCTTCTTTCTAACATCCTGTCTACACCGGATGCAAGTGGCGCGATGCGGACAAAATGCAGTAGAACCTATTATGCGGTCTACACTGGTTGCAGCATGGCACGACATTTACTGCGTTCTATTTATGATGTACTGAGACAAAGTTCAAATGATTTTCAACGGTCGCTTTATTGTGTCCAGTGTAGACAGACTTTATCTGTTCTGGCGCGACACGACAACTTTGTAGAGAAGGTGTAATAAAGGCAGGAATCTCTCTGTGTGTGTCTGTCTGTCTGTTTGTCTGTTTGCATTTTTATTATGTCTAGAAACGTTCATCCAATCGCCTTCACGCGTGGCGGGTGTGTTACTGTGGTCCCAAGGGAGTGCAGTCTCACATTTTTTGTGCAATATTGACACGCGACATGTTCAGAATGTATAAACCTTTAATAAACTACAGAACAGCGTGCCTTACGTGGCCAAGGGGCTTATATGCTCCTTGCACTAGTGATACAAAACACACAGGTCTGTTAATATAGACAAATTATTATTAGGCTGGGCTACTGTACGTTTTGTTATTTTAAAAGAAAAAAAAAAATATTCGCAAGTATTTTCCAAGTAAATTAAGGGTATGTTTTTATCTTGTGTAAACTTACTGATTAACATGGCGGATAAAAGCATCTAGTTTTTTTTTTTAAAACAACAATATACTATAGGCATACTACTAGTACTAATTCTTAATGTGCTGTTGTGTTAGGTAAGGTAATAGGAATTTTATCGTCATGATATGAGTCCTGACCAAGCGTCAATATGTGACGAGTTGCAAGTGAGAATGCTGATATAAATTCAGAGTACTACGTATGATGTGTCTTTACCAAGAGCACTGGTGACATGGGAACATCATAAAGTCTTTCCATTCCTACTTTGTTGATTTACTTAAGGAAGTCACTAATTCCTGTCCTACAAGTCTACAAAATGGCCCACGCTGAGGCTTAAATCACCAAATTACAAAAGGAGAATAAGACTTCACCCTCAGCTGCTTTTTAACATTAACACGAGAGCCGTGTTAAGGTTTCCATTGTAATGTTGAAGGTAACCTGCAGGTTAGAAACAATTTTGTCTCGATAGGTGGCCTATACAGCTTGGAAATTAAAAACATCATGAAGAAATCTGCTATACTCGACTCTTTCAGTCACATCCTATTGATGTTGTCTGTAAATCCTACACTTCCATTTATAACGGTGTATTCTTTATGGATCTTGAAAGTGTTGGTTAAAAACATACATTTCTGGGATTCCATCACTTCAGGTCAGGTGGTTAAAAGTGGTTCTTGGTGTACTTCTATTAACCTTCTGCAACTTGCAATTTACTGATCGATGTTTTTTTTTTTATTCCACCACTTTACACAAAACTTGTGTACATATATGAACATTCCTTTTGTTAGATTCTTTTCTTCCAGTAACCTTTATTACTCCTGTCCCTGTATCTATTTATATCTTTAGCTTTCTTTTATCACCACACAACCAGGGCCGGTGGGCTTTCACGCTACATTACCTTTACAGTACAGTACCTACAAGTACAATACATAGGTGCCATGGACTTATTACAGGGTCAGTATGGTCCTGTCTCAAATGCTGCCCTAAGCCCTTCCAGCCATTTTCCCGATCACATGGACCATTGGATTTAGTATACTGCACAGCTGTGAAATGGTGCATAAGAATGACAAAACAGACATGATTCTGAACAATATAATAACAAATGAGACATCCTAGGGTATAGTGGACTGTATCGATGCAGGCAAGCAGAGAGGTAGCAAATAATGGTTGTGATGCAAACTAAAACCTTTGATTTGTTTTGGTGCAATTTTTTGTTTCAACAGGATACACACTGCATCACTTCACACAGCCTCTGTTTCAAGAATTTATGGTTTGTTTTGTTTTTACTTGTATATTCTTTTTCAGTCTTGTCTACGCACGTCTGTTGTTTATTCTATTGCAGTTGTAGTAGTGGCAGCTAGCATCAGCATTTTAGGTGCTCTACTGTTATGGCTATATGTAGATGTTAATGTATTTGACAGATTACATGGAAAGGGCACTGCTTCCTGGTTTCCCCTGAAAGGTCAACATTCATGTCCACATGAGTTCTCATTGGAGCTCTGTAAGGACAACCTAGCACAAACACACAAAGCAAGCAGTAGTGTTCTCTCTAACAAGTCTACTTACAGCTCTTAGTCTCTCAGAAAGTATCTAGTTTTTCTGCTGGGAAGTCTTTTGAGCTGTAACCTCATAATGTTGGATGATCCCCTTCTGCCATGAGAGAAACAGAAAGAGAGAGAGAGTCAACCACCAGACGGACGCTTAGCAGAGGTTAACAGTCAAGAAAATAGTAGCACTGCAAGCACTTTCTGATTTTGAAAGGCCAAAGTCTGATATTCTCACATTCTATACTAGACATGTGAACACACTTTTTTTCTGTACAAACTGTATTTTCTATTGCCATGACCCTAGCCCTAATCTAAGCTTGTTTTGTCATGAGGACCAAAGAATTTAAATAAAGAAATACATGTCACCACAAGGTCAAAATTTACTGGTATTACTATAATTTTGGGGACATTTGGTCTATGGAGAATACCAGGTACACACACACGCACATGTTGGGTTTCCATGTTTTACGGGGACATTCCACAGGCATAATGGTTTTTATACTGTACAAACCTTATTTGTACAGTATAACTCTACACTAAACCTACAGCTAGACCTACCCCTTACAGGAAACTTTGTGCATTTTTAGATGTTCAAAAAGCTTAATTCTGTATGATTTATAAGCTTGTTTCCTCAAGGGGACCAAAATATGTGCCCACAAGGACAATAATTTCGGATATTGCCATCTTTGTGGGGACATTTTGTCCCCATAATATAGGGTTTAGCAGGACCACACACAAACACACACGTTGTGTTTTCATGTTTTATGGGGACATTCCATAGACTTAATGGTTTTTAAACTGTACAAACTGCATTTTCTATCTCCTAACACTAACCCTACACCTGGAACTTTCTGCACTTTTAGATTTTCAAAAAACTTCATTCTGTATGATTTACAAGCTTGTTTCCTCATGGGGACCTAAAAATTTTGACCACAAGGTCAACATTTACTGGTATTGCTATCCTTGTGGGGACATTTGCTCCCCATAATGTGATAAGTACCAGGTACAAACACACACAAGCATGTTTGTGTGTGTGTGTGTCTCTGAATATGAAAACAACATTACACCCCTTCACAATACACAAACTGCATTCAACTGTATGGTTATGAAGTCACTGAGCCCTCTCAAAAGCCCAGTGGCCTGTGGGTGAGTCCGTGTGTGCATGCATGTGTTAAACAACAGTGACAATCCAACTCCAAGAGGCATGTTATGCGACTGGACTTTCCCAAGCCTTCAGCACTCCATGTCTGTCTACTTCCATCTGCTCAGCTGACATCCTACAAATACTTCTTCCTCCACAGTAGGGCATGTCTAGGCCAGTTTCTCACTCCAGGATTAATTCAGGATAGCCAGGCCACGTAGAGCACAGAGGCCAGCAGCTAAACACTGACCCTGCTCTACAGTGACTGACAGGTCGACACATTGTGCTGCATAGCTCAGAGCACAGTTTAATAGATGCTTTGCTTGTGTGGGTGAGGGTTTTGTTCATTATTTCTATTGTGGAGCATGCTTATATTGTTCCATGGAGATATATTTAAAGCTATTATTTTTTTGACAATATATTTTATACAGCAATACATTCAGTCTAAAGAGGGTCGAAGTAATTTCATTAAAGACTTGCAGGGTTAAGGCTAGATGGCATTCAGCAAAAAGTACTGGGTATGCGCTCATCAATATAACATAATTTTTCTCACACTGTACAATAATACTGACTATTTTTGCATTATTGTAAGGGGTAGGTTTAGGGTTGGGGTAGGTGACGTTAATAAAAAACATTCTAATAGGTAGAAAATATGAGATGGACGGTTCGCTGAAAAAAATCGAAGCGTTCGGTTCTCCACACATGGTTCTACACGTGCTGGGACAGCAGTTCAACTTAAATCTGACAAAGCATCTTTAATATGGTTTGCTATATGTAACACAAGATTTATTCGTGCACTCATCCGAACCGCACAACTATTAAGCTCTCTCTGAAGTACTGTGTTTAAATGGACAAATTCACACAAAAATTATGTCAATATGCCAGTATTGGTTAGTATCCTACAGCAGACATAGCCGGCTGAACGTAGCCCTACTGGATCAGTGCCTTCTCTTAAAGTGACAGTCTTTATATTAATTGAACATCAACAACAAAGAAATTACTCACTGCTCTTGATTGAAAAGCTTTTATAACTTTAATAAAGAACAATCTTTAATTTATACATTCCAATATGCATATACTCTATTGTAGTTATTGGTGCTGTTACTTGTAGTTAGATAGAATATTATTATTTAGAATTTTCCATTTCAGCAGTCAGAGGTGTTCTAATTAATCTATATTAGATATAGATAGATGCTGTACTGACGTACTGTAGCACCTAGTCATTTATTTAAACCACTACAATTAAATAAATGTTAAAGCAATAAGCAAACAAAAAACAAAAACAAACAACAAATAAATTAACCAATAACCCATTTAAAACGATTCAGTTGTTGAACAACTAGTGGACCATTCTTACCTACCTCTATATGATCCATCCAAGTGTCTTCAATTCTAAAAATACATTCACCTTTAAACAAGTCTCACAATGCAGCAATTTGAGTGATTATAACCCAGGATCACAGGGACATGTACTTATTAATCAA